>NC_056738.1:352450349-352677785 GCF_019279795.1 Protopterus annectens
TGGTCTCTGTTAAACTTGGATTGGCAATTTGCTCCAGAGTAGGGGAGCCTTTGGGAGATGAACCTGTCTCTCCAGCAAGTCCTGTTAATATCACATCTCATCTTAATGTTGCTAGAGTGAGTGCAGCGAATGCCGTTTGACTTGCTAATGTGTAGCATTTCCATCAGGGAAGGATCTGAGGTTGCCTTATAAGCAAGGCAGAGCTCTCCCCTGAGCAGTCTGTATAACACAAAGTATAGAAACAGGGATTTTATTCTATCAACATAAGGCATGCGTTGAATGCCTTGGCTTTTCTTTGTAAAGAACCTCTAAGGTCTCCTCAGTTGCTGTAGGGGTCATTCTACTTTATTATCGGTCTGTTAAGGGAAGAGTACAGGGGGTTATAACTTCTTTTTTCCTGAAGGCAATGCCCGTACTAATACGATGGGCAACGTAGAAGATTCTCCTTACCACTGAGGAAATGTGGTGGTCATAGGAGAGGTTGCTGTCAACCAGTGTACCCAGATCCCTCACCACGGATTGGGTACTTAAGGTATTGTTGTTAATGTAGTATTTTGCATGGACTTCTCCTTTGCCAAAGGGAATGATGATGCACTTTTTTGCAGTTAACTTGAGCCCATGACTTTGGCACCAGTCAGTGGTTTGAGTAAGACTCTCCTGAAGGGTGTCAGTGACTCTAGGGGATTCTGTGACCATGCCCAGCTTGCTTTGTCAGCCACACATCCTTTGTTTTGACCTGTACTTCTGAAAAGTATATCCCAAACAGGGGCCCCAGCACTGAGCCCTGTGGAACTCCACTGGTTGCTGGTCTGTTGATGGGTGTAGAGTCCCCTATTTTAACTGTATGTGTTCCATCAGTGAGCCAGTTTGCAACCCACCTAACTATATACTGATTTACATTTAGTTGGGTAAATTTATTAATGATACCTGAATGGGGAGTAGTGTCAAAGGCCTTTGCCAACTCCATATAGGCTGTAGGCACAGTTTTGCCCTCATCTAGGCCCTTGGTGACTGTTTCGAAGAAGCCCATTAAATTCAATAGACACTGTCTCTCTTTGATGAAGCCAAACTGGGATGGGTCCAGTGTTTGAAGGATGCCTGTATCCTTGTTAAGATCCATGATGATTCTCTCCATGGCCTTGTATATGAGGCTAGTCAGACTTCTGCATCTGTAGATGTCCTTCTATTCATATGCTGCAGTATTCATTACATGAGGGAGTTCGCCTCTGTCTGACTCGTACATCAGGCAAGTATACCAATGTCTTAATACTACTGTAAGGTACGTATGACAACGCACATCATTCAGCATACATCGGCCATAAAGAGACATCTGGTATAAAGTGTATGCCAGCACATACCAACCTCAGAACTTTTCTGCTGCCTGTCCGATCACCTGCTCTGGACATTTGCTTGCCAGATTAGTCATGCACTTTAGTTCAGGTAAGTACCCCACTGGGTTTTTTTTTTTTTCATTATATTTTGCTGCCGTTTGTAATTTTGGTAATTTCATGTAAGCTAGGAAAGGCAAGTGTCAGTGTGGAAGGCAGATTCCACATAAGTACTCCCACGACTTGTGTTTCTTCTGCCTAGGCCCAGACCACAACCATACCACCTGCGCCATCTGTATGTCCTTTGTTCCCAAAACTCTTAGGAATTGTCTGGCTTCCCTTAAGCTTTACCTAGAGAATCCGTTCCTTAAGCATTTAGCACGTGAAATGAATGTTACATTCGGCCCTTCAGACGAGCTGCAATCTAAAAAGGCCAAGAGACCTCGGCCTGCTATCCATGCTGCTCCCTCTCTTCCGAGCATCCCTCCCTAGGCAGGCTGATGTAGGCTCCAAGGCCGTCCTGGAAACAGTAGATATTCTCTCAATGGGTACCATGGTGGATGCCCCGAAGGACTGTACCAGCACGTCCATGAGGGAATCGCAGGCATCCAGTATGGGTGAAAAGGGGGAACCACGACTCGTTATTACTGAAGGCCCATGTGGCATCATCCAAATCATCGTGTGGGAAGGATGTGCATATGGACATTGTGGAGTGCAGGCTAACATCTGGCCTATACACCTTCCATCATATAGAAGCGCCTAAGAAAAAGAAAATGAAA
Source organism: Protopterus annectens (assembly GCF_019279795.1). Taxonomy (NCBI): domain Eukaryota; kingdom Metazoa; phylum Chordata; order Ceratodontiformes; family Protopteridae; genus Protopterus; species Protopterus annectens. Next base: position 352,452,457 of record NC_056738.1, read on the forward strand.
AAATATGTTGCCCCAGTTTCCCAGGATCAAGCTCTGGATTGGCAGGCCTTTTCCCAAGGCCTTTTCAGTGCTTTCATGGCACTGCGTCAGACTTCAGCTACTTCTGTTCCTCTGACTGCCTTCTCTCTCTGTCCCCTTTAAGAGGATGTCTGCAGACACTTCCTCAGATGTAGAGGACTCATCAGGTGATGAGTCCTTAGCTTATTCCACCCATATTGCTTCCCCTCTGGGGTATGCTTCACCAGAGGAGGAATCTTAACGGTACAGATTACCCTGGGGAAGACATTATTGGGGAAACTATTCTGAAAATGAGTTTTTTAAATGGGACTGTTGCCAGATATCAGACGCACAAAAGCGGTATTATGACCTCCTTCAAATGGATTCCCCATCCCCTTCTGCCATCCCTCCAGTTCTTCCAGCCCTTTTGGATGCGTTTACAGCTGCTTCTAAATGTCTGGACTCTCAGCCTCCAGCTCCCAAGTACCCAGATATGTTTTACAAGGTGCCTGAGGATTCCAAATTCCTCTTCAAAGCACCTTCTGCAGATCCAGCTACTATTTCAGTCTCAGCTGATAAGGCTTTTAAACTTTTGCCTTCCTCTTCCTTGCTGCCCTCTGATAAGGAGAACAAAGTCACGGAGAGGCTGGGGAAAAAAGTTTACACTTCTGCTACCTTGGCCTTCAGGGCCATTAATTATCAAACTCACATGGCCAGATATTCCCAGATTCTTCTGTCAGATGCAGGAAAGCTGCTGTCTGAGCTCCCTGACTCACCCTCCAAGGCCAAGGTGTTCTCTCTCCTCAACTTTTCTGCCGAGGTTACAAGGCACTCTGTCAAGTGCAGTTTATTATTTATTTATTTATTTATTTATTTGACATTTGTTAACTGGGTTAATCCAGCTGAGCCAGAAGCCCATTTTCTGTGGAGACCTGAGGCGAGAAAAGCTCCAATACATATATTTATAGCGAATACAATAAAAACATTATATCTAAAACAATACATAATTGTAGTTGTAATGAGACAAATGCATATAGAAGTGATCATATGAAACAAACAAGCATAGATTGGTTTATATAACACAGATTTTGAGTTTACAATTAACAGGTTGTCGGCATCACTGAGTGAATACAGCATCAAGTTACCTCTGAGAAAACATCTCTAGACTGTGTGCAGTGTAAAATTTATGATTCTCAGTAATCAGAGGACAGTGTAGGAGGAAGTAGCTTAAGTGAAAGTGCAGTTGGAAATTTAGCACCAGTGTAGTGCAATAGTATGAGCCTCAAGTTACATTGTATGTAAATACAATGTATATACAGGGAAGATAGGGTGTGAATATCAGTAAGTGGAGACAGTATATCTGAGAAGGAAGAGTAAGGGAAGAATAGAAGAGCTGTACAGGCAGGTAGGTAGACGGATGAGAGGCATAAAGATGGGAAGGGTGAAGGTTTTAGGTAGGTTCCTAACATGGACAGATCCATAAGAGTAGCTTTTTGAATTGGTTACTGTTAGAGATGCTTCTCATGTTAGAGGGAAGTTTATTCCAGGTTAAGGAGACATTGTGGTTATATAGAGATTTACCTAAGTTTTTGTTAGCCTTACGAATGGCAAGCAGTTGTTGGTCGGAGCTTCTGAGAGGTCTGGAGGAGGTATAGAATGAGACTAGTGTTGAGAGGGAGGGGCAGGCTGTGGGTTTGTAGAGGATGGAGTGAAAAGTTGTGCTAAAAGTAGTTGATTGGGGGTATTCAGGCCAGTGGAGTTGTTTTAATGAGATACAGTGGTGAGATCTGTTGGGTTGGTTAGTGGCAAATTTGGCAATTTGTATTAGGTTTGCTGTAGATGGGTGATTAAAGTGGTTTGAAGGCTTGTAAGAATGGGATCAGCATAGATAATGCCAGCTAGAAGGAATGCTCTTGCTAGGGATAGTTTAGTTTCGGGAGTAAGGACTTTTTCTTGCGATGTATTAGTCCTAATTTTTGATGCGTGGTCTTTATAGTCTGGTGGACATGGTAGTCTTAGGATCTGCTGTGATAGTAGTATTATCAAGAGAGGAGATGGAGAAGGTGGATTTATGAACAGAGAGTGTGTTAGGAAGGAAGAGTAAAAGTTTAGTTTTCTTAGGGTTTAGGATAAGATGGTTTTCATTAAGCCATTTTTTGATGGACTTGAAGGCCTCTTGTATGAGGGAAAGGAGCTGAGACAAGTTATCTGAGGATGTGATGAGTGTTAGTCATCCGCTTACTAGATAAGAGTAGAGTGGTTGCAGGCAGAATGAAGGATGTTGGTAAAGATATTGAATAGAAGGGGCCTAGGATGGAGCCCTGTGGAACCCCTGTATTTACAGGTAGGAAGGGGGAGCATGAAGTTAAGCCATTGGATAGATTGTAGTCTATTAGAGAGGTAGATGGGGAACCACTGCACTGTGGCAGGAGAGAGGTTAAGATCGGTTAGTTTTGAAAGAAGTTTAGAGTGGGACTCTATCAAAAGCTTTGGATAGATCGAGGAAGAGACATGAAACAAGTTGGTTATTGTCTCTGGCCTGTGCAGCAGTCTGCGTAAAAGAAAAGAGGGCAGTAGCAGTACTGTACTTGGTCCAGAAACCGTATTGTGTGGGGGTTGAGGTTTTCTTGTATACAGTAGTTAAGTAGTTGAGTGTGGACACACTTTCCTAGAATTTTTGAAAGAGGAGATAAGATGGCAATTGGGCAGATGTTAGAGGGGTCTGTGGAGTTACCTCCTTTGTACAGTGGTATGGTAAAGAAGGACTTCCAAATGTTAGGAACTGTGTTTTCTTGAATTGGTTTATTAATAAGTATAGAGATGGGAAAAGCAATGTAGTCAGCTGCAGATTTGAGGAAGAGGGGGTAGTTTGTCAGCCGATGGGGAACAAGTCTTAATTTTATGGAGAAGAGATTTGATATAGGAGGTGGGAACAGATTTAAGGGAGAAAGAGGTCTTATTACTTTTTCTAGAGTGAGGGTAGAGTAGGATAAACAGGTGTTTTGTTCAGAGTGAGATTTTGGATGGTAGTTATTCAGGAAGTTTACTGTCTCAAGAGGGGAGTTGTTTGTGAAGGAATTTGGGGTAAAGGGGATGCCGGGGTGTAGAATTTTATTTATGGTGGGCCACAATTTTTAGGGTTGGAGAGGTGATTGACTTGAGCTGAATTATAGAAGGTTTTCTTGTCTTGATGCACACGTTTTTTAGTGAGGTTTCTAAACCCTTTGTAGCTTTGTAGTAGGGTTAAGGATTTGGTTTTCTGCCAGGCTTTCCATATACTGTCTCTCTTGTGTACGAGGGAGCGTGCCTCTCTAGATAACCAAGGTTCATGGTTGGCTTTAATCCTAATCTTTCTTTGGTGGGCAACTGAGTCTAGGATATCGAAGAAGGTTTGGTTAAATGCATCTGTGGCTTCTCTAAGGGGAAGGTGGTGAAGGAAGGACCAATTAATGGATGCAAGAGTAGAGTTGAGTCAACACTTAAAGAAGATAGTTTACTTCAGTCTGTGTAAAAATGGGATTTGGGTATTGGGATACAGTATCTTTGGATGTGAATGGGAAGGTGTTTGCTAAGGGAGTTGGTAGGGTGTGGGGGTTATGGTAGAGATAAGAGTTGTTAGTGAGGATCCAGTCAAGGATGGTAGTGGTACCAGTAGCTTTGTTAATACGAGTAGGGGATGCGATAAGTTATCTGAACTCCTAGAGATTTATAGCTATGTTAGGGGGGTCAGACATAAGCTTTAACCAGTCTGTGTTGACATCTCCAAGAAGGATAGTTTCATAGGAGATGTTTTTAGTCAGCCAGGAGAATATGTTTTCCAGGACAGGAATATTATTGCCCAGTGGGATGTAAATTGAGGCAATGGTGAACTTTTTGTGGGAGTTTAGGTGACAGTTTAATATGATTAGTTTGTGGGGTGAAAGCTTGCTAGTGGTGTTTGTAAGGGGAAGCAATTAAGAAAGTCTGAGTATAGAATAGCAGCACCACCACCTTTTTTAGTTTGTCTAATCGAAAGTTGTTGTAACTTGGGGGAAGTATCTCATTATTGGCTATGTGAGGTTTTAACAAGGTTTCTGCTAATGTTAGAGTATGGGGAGAGTGTTGGGCTATCCAGGAGTGTAAATCAGTTATTTTATTGAGAAGGCTCTGTATATTAATAGAGAAAAGGTCAAGGGTTTTGAGTGGTGTGGTGTGTTTGGAGGGGAGAGTGGAGAGGAGGGGAGGAATCTAGGGTTGGTTGAGGGGAGTTGTGGGGCCTGTGTTGGGGTAAATACCACCTGCTAAGTGGAGTGTGCTTGTAAAGTATAAGGGATATTGCGATTGAAATGGGTATGGGCTAAGGTGGAGAAATTTGAGTTTGTGCTTGTGTGTATGAGAGAGAAATTTTATTTTTTAAAGGTGAAACAGGGAGATAGTAAACAGTGATGATGAAATATAAATAGAAGGGGTAGCAAGGTTATGAAGAGAATAGGAAAGCTTGAGGGAAGTATGAGAGTCCATAAGGATGATGTGATAGGAGGAGAGGTGAGAAAGCAAAAAGAGTAGTGAGATATTTAAGCAAAAGTGTTTCATGATGGAATGAAATGTATAGAAAGTGGAAATTAGGTCAATTAGAAATATGAGAATACGAATTGGGGAAGGGGAAAAGGTGGATTATTAGAATTGGAGGGGTGAGGTGTAGTTAATTAGTGTAGAGTATAAATCTGATGTCAGGGGTGGTCGGGAAAGGGGGTAGGGTAAGGGGGTGGAGTGAGCCGGAGCATAGCGGGGCTACACCCCTGGTCAGGGTAATTTGCACACAAAAAAAAGTCAGTAAGGGAGACTATCCAGTACAGCATTTTTCAGGGAGAAGAGAGGCAAGGAAGAGAAAAAAAGACACAGAAAGACCCCTAATTTAAAGAGCGTGATTGGGAAGGAGAGAAGCAGGTAGTAAGAGTAGAGGTGGAACAGAGTGCAGGGTAGAGTACAGATACAGCACAACAGAAACCAAAGGGAAGTTAAACAGCAGTAAAGGAGTTAAAGGGAGAGAAAAAAGAAATTAGGGTTGAGATAGAAAGCAGGTGTTGGAAAATTTAGACCTATGAGGAGGAAAACGGGGAAAAGTTTTTTGTATTAAAGACTGTAGTAGAAACGGGCAGAGACCGAAGTTAGAGAGGTGGGGTCAGTTAGTCAGTTGGTTCTGGTAGAAGCAAAAATCACTGCTTTTAGGTTTGTCTTTTAAAATGTATACAAAAGAGTAACAGAATTAAAGATAATGCTGGGAAAAAGTAGTGTTATCCAGAATAAGAAACGCTAATTCCACCTAAAACGTGGCTTTTCAGCGCTTCTGTGGATCCCTAGTGATATTTGCATTGCTTACTGTACTTATTTCCTTATTTCACTTGAAAGAAAGTTACTGTTTGTCGTTTTTGCATTTAGGTTACCTGTAACACATTGCATTTAAGTTACCTGGCACTTGCTCACTAAAGCAATTATACAAGTCAGCACTAAAAAATTAAAAGCACTACACCCTCACAAACTCCCCTTGAGTACCGTGTTCCCCATTGGCCCTTTTTTTCAATTATAAAGGAATTCCCAATACTATTCTAGCATGTCCAAAGGTTAGTTGTCAATCTCCTATCCAGTCCAGCTGGTGAATCTGGGAATCTTGAGGCAATTTCACACTCCTCAAAACCGAGGTGGAATCCTTCAAAGCCCCTGGGCCTGTGGAAAATACGGCCCAGACCGCAGAATCCTTTATAAATGCATTCTATGAACACCTTCAGGAATGCATGGATCATGCAATCCCAAATAAAACCAAGACCCAATCCTCCAAAGGCAGACGTCCTGTCTGGTGGACCCCAGCCATAAACAAACTATACAATAGAAGGAGAAAGCTACTACATGATAGAGCAAAATCCCAAAAAGGGAAGGCATCTCTGATCAGTATTAGCAAAAAACTAAGGGCACTCATAAAATCGTCTAAGGCCAGCTGCGAGAGAAAAATTGCACAGGACACTAAGAATAATCACAAGGCTTTCTTTAGTTATGTTAGAAACCTGGGTGGGAATTCCCAGATATGCTCAGAATTAGTCCAAAATGACAAAAAATACACCAAACCCACAGACATTGCCAACATCCTAGCTGACAGGTTCAGCGCAAACTCCCCCACCCCCACCAAAAGGGCAAATATCTATCCCAGCAGAGTGCTGCCCCCCTGACATCTCAGATGTTCAGGTAAGAGCCGCCCTCTCCAAAGCAAAAACACAGCATCAATGGGACCAGATGATGTCCTGGCTGCCCCTACATGAACTCCAAGAAGAGCTAAACCCAAACATAAAACTACTGTTCAATCTCAGCCTTACTACAGGATATGTACCCAAAGAGTGGCGTACAGCAACAGTGGTCCCTCTCCACAAAGGTGGTGCCTCAACGGACCCTGGAAACTATCGCCCCATAAGCCTGACTAGCTTGGTCTGCAAAGCTATGGAAAGGATCATCATGGACCTCATAAATAAAGATATTGGGGACCTACAGACACTGGATCCTACCCAGTTCGGCTTTAAGGGCAGATCCTGCCTCTTAAACCTGGTTGACTTCTTTGAAACAGTCACCAAGGCCATTGACGAAGGGAAAGTGGTCCACACAGCCTACCTGGACCTCGCAAAAGCCTTCGATACAATACCCCACTTGGGCATTATAGATAAGCTCACCAGCTTAAATATAAACCCCTATGTCACTAGATGGGTTGCAAACTGGCTCAAGGACAGAACCCACATGGTTAGAATTGCTGGAGCCATGTCAGACTCCAGACCAGTTACAAGTGGCGTCCCACAAGGCTCAGTCCTGGGACCTCTCTTGTTCAGTATGTATTTCTCGGAGGTACAGGCCAGCACAGAAGGACTGTGGCTGACAAAGTTCGCAGATGACTGCAAACTGGGTGCCATAATCGACTCTCCAGCCGACACAAGCATCCTCCAAAAGGGCCTCATAGAAACAGACAACTGGTGCCAGAGCCATGGCCTCAAGCTAAACGCCAAAAAGTGTATAGTCATCCCCTTTGGCAAAAACAAAGTGCCCACAAATTACCACATAGGTGGTAATCCATTAAGTACAGAAGAAGTAATTAGGGACCTGGGGACCCAAGTTGATAGCAGTTTCTCATTTGACAACCACGTGGCCAAAGTGGTTAGAAAAACATTTTATATAGCCCACCTAATCATGAAGGGATTCACATCTAGATCAGGGGAGGTCATCGTGCCTCTTTACTCATCCCTCATCAGGCCCATAAGCGAGTACAATGCCCCCTTTTGGGATGTACCTTACCAAACACCTGCAGCAACTGGAAAGACCCCAAAAGTACCTCACCAAGAGGATCAAAGGGCTCAAACAGATGCCATATGCTGCCCGGTTAAAGAAACTCCAGCTCTACTCAGTGGCATACCGCCTGCTCAGAGGCGACCTGTGCCTGACGTATAAAGCCATGTCCAATCCGGAATTAATGGACATGCTGCACCTCAGAAAATCCAAATCCCATCAAGCTACTCGCACTGAAATAAATAGGACATGCTGGAGGGACAGATTCATAACCCAGAGGCTCCCTTCACTCTGGAATAAAATCCCAGTCCAGGTTAGGCAGAGACCCTCATTGACACTCTTCAAGAGGAATCTTGATGAGTGGATGGGGGATCGTAGTTTTACCCCGGGTATCACTTCTGTGTCACTGTTAGACAGAGGCACAGTATACTAACCTCGAAAAAGGGCATAGCAAAATTAATTTAAAATGGGTGGCGAAAGCCAAACACACTCTGGCTAGGCTTATAAATGCCCTAGGGCAGATAGCCTAGTATGAACCTATGAACATATAAGCCGCAGACTGTTGTTATAACTGGCTTGAGTTGTGTCTGTAGATCAGGGTGCAGGATATACTATGCGGTCCGCGTAGGTTTCAGTAGTGATTTGGTGAGGTTTGGGACACAGGAGGAGCAATTACTGGTGAGAAATCCTGAAAAAAGGTGGAGATAAGGTTTACAGGAGGAAAGGAGAGGTGGTTCCTAGTACAAATGATCGAATTAAAGCAGTGAACAGGCTAGCAGAGATACAAAGTTAACAATCAGGCCAATACTAATAGAGTAATTACTATTATAACCACTAAATTAGTACGCAGTATTGAGTCAGGAAAATTAGCAAATAAAATACATAAACAATGTAGCATACATCAGTAGTCACAACTATAGCAACTAACTTTGTATGCAGTAATAAGTCACAGAAATAAGCAAGTAAAAATACAAACTGCACCGTACATCAGTGATAACATCAGAAAACCTATCTTCAAGGTCTTGAAATAAGCCACATTTCTTTAGGTACAGGCAGTAAAAAAGACAGCAAAAAAAATACATAAACTGTTTGGCTCAGAGGTTATCTAAATAGATGCCGATGCCTGTAATTAAGCAAACAAAACAAGTAGGCCAGTCATGAATGCAGATAACCGTGCTAGCTGGCGGCTAAGCCTCAAACTTTAACAGAAATAGAGACGCAGATGACTTGTACTTATATGCCGAGTAAGTTACTAGCAGACCTAAAGCTATTTTTCCTGTGATTCGGCAGCCTTAGAGTGCTAGGTAGACACAATTAATACAAACAAAAACAACTACAGTTCTGCGCAATCATAGGAAAACTGAGCACTAGGAGCTGTACAGAAAGAGTAAAACCTTTCAGTATGCTATATGGCTGGATTTGAAAACCTTGATAAAAAATAGAAGATGCTTAGTTCACAGCCATAACAAAAGCAAACCTTCACTGATGATTGCAGTAACTGCACGCCAAGTGATTCCCACTACCAGAACCAGAGAGGGAGAGTGGAGAAATGATGACATCAGGCACCCGAATGAGCACTTAAGGGCGCAAAACTTCATGGGAGGGAGGGTAATTCAGTTTAGGAAGATGAGTGAGGAGACAGGATTAATTGCAAACCCCCTTGGTTGCGGTAATTTGCACAGAAAATAATCAGTAAGGGAGACTGTCCAGTACAGAGTTTTTCAGGGAGAAGAGAGGCAAGGAAGAGAAAAAAGACACAGAGCCCTAATTTAAAGATTGATTGGGAAGTTGAGAAGCAGGTAGTATGAGTAGAGCTGGAACAGAGTGCAGGGTAGGGTACAGATACAGCACAACAGAAACCAAAGGGAAGCAAAACAGTGGTAAAGGAGTTAGAAGTAGAGGAGTTAGAATCAAGGTTGGGGTAGAAAGCAGGTCGTGAAATTTTAAAACTAGGTTGAGGAAAAAACAGAAAAAAGTTTCTTGCAGTAAAGTAGTGTAGTAGAAACAGGTAGAGACAGAAATTAGAGGGGTGGGGGGCAGGCAAGCTGGTACTTGTAGAAGGGAAAATCACTGTGCTCTTTCTTTTAGGTTTGTTGTTTAAAATATACACAAAAGAGTAACATAATTACTGATAATGCTGGGAAAAAGTAGTGTTATCCAGAGTAAGAAACATACATATATTATAAATGGCTTGGGTTGTGTCCGTGAATCAGGGTCTAGGATATACTATGTGGTCCGCGTAGGTTTCGGCAGTGGTTTGGTATGGTTTGGGATACAGGAGGAGTAATTACTGGCGAGAAATCATATAAGCTGTGTTATGATGCTGCAGATGCCTCAGCCAGGGCAGTGGCTTCTGGGTCAGTTCTGAGGAGATACTCCTCACTCTGATTCCAGCCCTTACCTGATGACTTCAAAGCCAAACTGACGCCCCTCTCGATAATAAAGCCTTATTTGGTAGCTCGGCTACAGACCTTTTTAAATCCCTGCAGGAGAAAGGCAAGCAGATCCAGGATCTTAAACATATCCTTGTTTCTCTTGTCCCCAGGTTCCAGAGGAACTATCCTGCAAGACCACCTTTGTTAGGAAACCGGTGTTGTCATCTTCCTCCAAAAGAGAGAGGTCCCAAGAAGCAAACCACTTCTAAAACATTTCCTTCCACATCCTCTCAGAAATGGTCCTTTCAGCCTCAGGCCAAGCCTGGTAATCTGTGGACTACCTGCCTCGAGGACCATCCACCCCACTATCTCTTTTCCTATACCTGCTTGGAAGCTTGGCTGACTATGCAGTGTTGTTCATTTTATGTTGATAAAATGAACTGTAGATTGAAAGACACAGGGTGTTACAACATATGTCAGCTATATGTACAGCCAATATACATAATGTCCTGTATCAGCATGTAAAGCAGTACCCTGGGCATGTATTTTCTTTTATGGTTTTGCAGGTTATTCATCCAAGCAGGAGGAGGGTGATTTGAGAAATATAACAGAATGCAGTGAAACTAGATGGATAATCAGTCTGGGTGCTGATAAAGCACCTGGCCTGAATGGTGTCATTCTATCAAGCCTTTCTTAAAAAAAGGAGAAGGGCTTTTTACTGAGTCTTTGATTGGCTGTTATGTATTTTAAAAGGTGTTCATAATTTTTGTATGTTGTCTGAAGAAGGGTGTTTTAACCCTGAAAGCGCTAACCTACTGCATTTTATTAAACTACTGATGTTCATCGTGTTTCACTGTTGCAGTCATTACACTTGGGTTATCCAGCTGGCAGGCTACCCGCAGTTGGCCAGAGTTCCAAAGTCTAGGTCCGGCATCGGTTGCTGTCGCTTCTTCCCTGACGTCAGTGCACCAGGGGTATAAAAGATGCAACCGACGCCATTTTCTTAAGTCTTTCTTGCCGCGCGGTGCCTGAAGCAAAAGCAGTTCGCAAGTGCTGGTCGGCCGACTCCTAAGATTTTCGAAATTGAGTTTCAGAACCGAAGTCTTCAATAAAGCTAAGTACCCTGTTGGGGAAACTTTTTCTTGCTCCAGACTGATGTCAGTAAAAGTTAATAATTGTATTTCTTGTGGGAAGCAAATACCTCATAAGGACTTTCACTCTTACTGTATTCCTTGCCTAGGCCCTGACCACAAAGTTGCTAGTTGTCGGTTTTGTGCTAGATTCAACAAACGCACTATTAAATGCCGGTTTGATTTTGCTTTACATTATTTTGGCCGAAGGTTTAACTACATAATGCAGTTGGAAAAGACGACCAGAATTTATAAAAAACGCAAAGACAAAGAAAAGGACAGGCATCCGAGGTCCAGAACAGACGATGAATCCTCTTCTAGGCCATTCGCCGGTTCTCAGTGAGGCGCTTTCGCAGCCCCTAACACCCACTACCTCAGAGCCACAGGCCATATCAGACAGCCACGTGGAGGCACCGAGGCATGTGGAAACTCAAGGTATTGGGCCTGCGGAAACTATTCCCTCAGATGGGTCCAGAGCCGATGAGCAGGCATCGGCTTCTGAGGGTGTTTTCAGACCTTCACAGCTTACTATTAAGTCCACTACAGCAGCCAAGGCAAAGTCAAAAACACCATTAAAGACAAGGAAACAAGTACAGCATTCTCCTGAACAGTCATCCATGCCAAAGAAACAGATTCTTAAAATGGCCGAAGACCTAATTACTTTAATCAGGGGATCCCATCCCCCTCCTGACAAAAGGCCTAGGCAAGATACTGACTATGATGCCTCTGAACAGGTTTCTATGTCCTCTGATTCCTCTTCTGATCAGGGATATTCTCTCCCTCCCTGTGAGGACTCTGATGCAGAAGAGTCTATACCTTCAGCCTCTCCACCTGAGGATTATTCTTTTGGGGAAACCCTGCACACCATGAGGGAGCACTTCCATTGGGAGAGCCAGGATTACTCAGAATCCAAGAAAAGGGTCAGAGACTTTCTTTTATTGCGTCAGCACAGGCCCCTGGCTATTCCCCCTGTGCTTGATATTGTTGATGATGTTTTTTCTGAATCCAGTCTGTCTCCTGATTCTTTACCCCCTGCACCAGTCAAGCCAGACAGGTACCACAGGGTCCCTAACTCTCATAAATTTCTTTACAACAACCCTGCTGCAGACCCAGAAACAATTTCTCAGGGTCCTAAAGGGGTTAAGGCTTCCACTGCTAAAAATCCTGTCCCCTCGGATAGGGATTCCAGAGCTCTGGATAGATGGGGGAAAAAAAGTTTACACTTCTGCTACTTTAGCTGTAAGGGCTTTAAATTGCCAGTTTCACATGCTTAAATATCAACAGTAGCTCATGTCCTTGTTAAAACAGAAAATGGTTACAAACTCAGATAGTCCTGACAGTAAGGAAATGCAGGATTTATTGCATGCAGCTGAACAAGTGGGAAAGCATACTTTACAATGTGGTTTTGATTCATTAGAGGCTTCTTGTAGAGCCGCAGTTACATGCTCTGTCATTCGAAGGCATGCTTGGTTGAAAGAATAAAGTTTATCTGAACATGTTAAAGTAAAATTATTGGATGCTCCTCTACAGCATAATACTTTGTTTGGTGTTAAGGCAGAAGAGGTGTTAAAGAAAATGGAGGATAAAGCAAAATCAGTGCAGACAGTAAAGGATTTCTTACAGGTTCAACCACCTAGGTTTAGCAGAAACTGGCCTTCAAAAAATTGGTCCTTTCCGGTGTCAGACAGGCCACAAAGAGGCAGATACAGATGCCCAAGAGGCAGATCTCGGCCCCAAGGCTCCTAAAGACCTAAACAATGGGGTGCTTCAGCCCTCAAAGGAGGAGAAGACAAATCACAACCTTATAGGAAACGGTCCCAATGACTTTCCTCTGTAAATGCCAAGCACTTACCTTTTGGCAGCACCCCTAGGGGGAAAGCTAGCATTTTTCTCAAAAAATTGGCACATGATCATCCAGGACAAATGGGTACTGAATATTGTTTCTCAGGGTTACATGTTCCACTTTCACACCCTTCCAAAATCAAAAGGTATGCCGGACCTGCCACAGAACCAATGGGCAGAGGCACAAAAACAAATTGCTGCTCTCATGGACATGGGAGTTATTCAGAGTACCACAGCAAGAACAGGGACAAGGATTTTACTCAAGACTTTTCCTAGTACCCAGAAAGGACAAAGCCTGGAGACCAATACTGGACTTGTCAATCCTAAATACTTACCTGGATGTTCCAAAATTCAAAGTGTTAACACTATAGCAACTTCTACCCATGCTGGGCAAGAAGGCTTGGCTAGTTACTTTGGACCTCAAGGAGACATACCTGCATGTTCCAATCAGACAGTCTTGCAGAAGATACCTCAGATTCATAGCTGGCTCAATGCATTACCAATTCTCTGCACTGCCCCTTTGGCTTATCTACTGCGCCCAGGGTCTTCACAAAATGCCTGGCACCAGTAATTGCATTTTACAGACAAAAAGGAATTCAGATATATCCCTACTTGGACGACTGCCTTATTCAAGCAGAGAGCAAGGACATTCTTCTAGAGCATCTGGCGTCTGTAAAAAGATTTCTAATTTGCCTAGGGTACACAGTAAACGAAAATAAATCAAAACTAGTGCCCTCTCAAGAGATAATATTCCTGGGTGCAAGCTTAAATACAACTGCCCAGATGGCTTATCTCACGACAGACAAACAAAGGCAACTGACTTATTGCTTTCAAATGATGGCAACAAAGACCCAGCTCCCTGCAAGAAAAATTCTGCAGGCCCTGGGCTTCATGGCGTCCTGCGTTCTACTAATTCCATATGCAAGACTGCATATGAGGAAACTACAATGTTTGGACTCAACATTGCCACAGCCTGGAAACCATCATAACTTTAATTCCCTGCCTACAACAGGAGTTTCGATGGTGGTCCCAGGCCTGTCACCACAACAAGGGACAGCCTTTCACCTTACCCACAGCCAGGCAGACAATAACAACGGATGCATCGGATTATGCCTGGGGAGCACATATGGCAGGAAAATGTATTCAGGGCACGTGGCCCAAGGAACAAATGCATCTTCACATCAATCAAAACGAGATGCTAGCTGTACAGAATGCACTGACTGCTTTCAAGGACCCTACTACATCCAGGACAGCTACTAATAAAGTCGGACAATACCACAGTTATGTGGTACATAAGCAAGGGGGCACGCATTCCTACCCCATATGCAGGCAAGCCATGACTTTGTGGAACACAACACTGACCTATCAAGTACATCTTCAGGCACAATTCCTGCCAGGAACAAAAAATACACTGGCAGACGAACTAAGCAGAAATCTCATGGAACCTCACGAATGGAAAGTAAATCCACAGGTGTTCAGCATGATAACAAGGAAATGGGGACAACCAATTGCCAACTACAGAAATTTTGCACATGAACTTATCACTCAAGCATGGAAAGTGTGGATGCCCTATCATTCAGCTGGAAAATCCTGACCGTTTATGCCTTCCCTCCACTGCCTCTTCTTACCAAGGTGCTCCTAAAAGTCTAGAGAGGCCAAAAATGATCCTGATTGCCCCAGACTGGCCACGCCAGCACTGGTACCCAATCCTAAAGAGCTTGTCTCAAGGCCCAGCCTGGCCTTTACCTCAAATTCCTCATCTTCTGACTCAACAAAACAATCAGATTCTGCACAGTCAACTCAGAACCTTAAATCTGACAGCATGGCAGATAATGTAGCCACTCAGACTGCGCCTCTCTCTAAAGCTGTTATGGATGTCATTTTAGAAGCCAGGAGGCCCAGCACTAGGAAATCTTATGCAGAAAAATGGAAGAGATTCTGTGCTTGGATCTAGGCACAAGGACTCGAACCACTTGTTCCAAATATACCTCAGATTTTATAATACCTAACTGAGATGCTGGACAAAGGCCTATCCTTCTCATCAATTAAGATCCATGCCTCTGCCATTTCAGCTCATTACAATACGGAACCTCCTATTTTTTCACATCCTCTACTAAGACAGTACCTCAGAGGGGCAAAAAACATAAGACCCCCCAAGGAGAGCACCAATACTAACTTGGGATCTCAATTTTGTCTTAGAAAAGCTCACACTGCCTCCTTTTGAACCAGCCAGCACAGCTGATATAAAATTCTTATGGAAAACTGATCTGCTCCTAGCAATAACTTCAGCAAGAAGAGTCTCAGAGTTACAGGCATTAATGGCTGTGGAACCTTTCATAATTTTTCACCAGGACAGGGTTTCTCTTGGGACAAACCCAGCAGTCATGCCAAAGGTGGTTTCCAATGTGGCTCTTGACCAAACCATTCATTTACCAACTTTCTACCCAAACCCCCAGAATAAAGGGGAGAGACTTCTGCACGCTTTGGACATACACAGACACCTACGATTCTACTTGGACAAAACAAAAGCTTTCAGAAAAACTGAGCAACTGTTTGTAGCCTATGCTGCAGGATCACAAGGAAAGCCTATCACAAAGCAGACCATTTCAAAATGGATAGGACACTGCATTCGCTTCTGTTATGCACAACACGGCAAATCAGTACCTAAGGGCATTAGGCCACATTCTACCAGAGCAGCAGCCACTTCAGCAGCCTTTCTCAGAGGAGTACCAACCAAAGACATTTTAGAAGCTGCAACCTGGAGTTCAGTGCTCACTTTCACCAAGCACTACCACTTACCTCTCTACTCTAAATCCAGAGCAGGCTTTGCCACTGCAGTTCTGCAGGGCCTGGTAGCCTCTCCTAATCCTATTTAGAACCAGCCGCCCAACCTCAGCTTTGGGATTCAACCCAAGTGTAATGACTGCAACAGTGAAACACGAACATAGTACAGTTGTGTACCTACCATAAATGTAGATGTTTGAGTGTATTCACTGTTGCAGTCCAGGTTACCCACCCACCATCCCCCTTTTTCATTGCTGGGACTTTTTTGTACTTCTTAACTCTATACAACCTATATGGTGTATTTGCTTGTAGATGAAGGAAATGTTTATATTAGTACATGCATGCTTTTTTGGCATAATTTGTTCTTTTCAGCCTTCCTATCTGGGGGCACCTGGGGCAAGAAAAACTGAAGAAAATGGCGTTGGTTGCATCTTTTATACCCCTGGCGCACTGACGCCAGGGAAGAAGCGACAGCAACCGACGCCGGACCTAGACTTTGGAACTCTGGCCGACTGCGGCTAGCCTGCCAGCAGGATAACCCAAGTGTAATGACTGCAACAGTGAATACACTCGAACATCTGCATTTATGGTAGGTACACAACTGTACTTTTTTTATTAGCCTGGTGGTCTGGATCGTCTGTTTTTGCTGTTGGAACTCTACAAATTTTAAAAGCCAGGGTGTATGGTCTACAACCCAGACAAAGGAGCACATCAACATAAAAGAGTTGAAGGCTCTGTTTTTTGCCCTTCAAATCTTCATACATGTTCTTCTCCCAGGAGTATTGTGGTGGTTCACAGACACCACCGTCCTCTGGTACATCAACAAACATGGAGGGATAAAGTCTCATCTCTTATGCAGACTAGCCCTTCAGGCCTGGGAGCTAGACCTACAAAGTAAAATGTCTCTTTAGGCCGTTTATCTTCCTTCATCCCAGAATGTGGTGGCAGACACTTTAAGCAGGTCCATGACACAGTCTCACTAATGGATGTTACACAGGGGTGCGTTTCTGGACCTGAGCCATCAGTGGGGTACACCTCAGGTAGATCTCTTTGGCTCACCTATGAACAGACATCTTCCCAAATTTTGTGCCAGGGTTCCTCATTCCCTGGCATGGAAGGTAGATGATCTATCCTTCTCTTGGAAGGGGATGTTTCTGTATGCATTTCCCCCCTTCCCACTTCTCCAAAAGGTCCTACTGAAAATTCAGCGGGATCGACCAAAAATCTTGCTGGTGACCCCCTTTTGGCTAAGACAGGATTGGTTCCCCCTTCTCTTGCATTTAGCCAAGGGCAGTCACCACAAGTTACCCCACAGGATGGACCTGTTTACACAGGACATGGGAACTCTAGTGCATCCACAGTTGTCCACTCTGAACTTGACCCTGTAGGTGATAGGGTTCTAGTTCTCTTCAGACACCTTTTTTCTCAGAGGACATGCTACAAGTTGTGCAGGAGGCCAAAACCCACTACTAGGAAATCCTACACTTCCAAATGGAGGAGGTTTTCCATCTGGTGTCTTAAAAAGGATTTGCAGCCACTGTTAGGACAAAACCACCGGGACATCCACTATCTGTGTGAATTGGTGAAGAGTGGGCTGTCCTATTCTTCTGTGAAAGCCCACCTATCATCTAGTTCAGCTTGTCTGCCTATGTCACCTCCTTTAGCTTCAAGGTTGGAAGTCAAACTTTTCCTTAAAGGTGTCCCTCACATTAGATCACCAAGGAAGCCAGTCCCTACTCCTTGGGACCTCAACTTTGTTTTGGAGAAACTTACCCTAGCATTATTTTAGCCAGCAAGTTCCTCTTCCCTACAACACTATACATGAAAAACTGTTCTTTTAGTGGCCATTACTTTTTAGTGGCCACTTTTTTTTCTTAACAGTTGCTGTATTTTGTATTAATATTGATTATTTTTCTTCCCAGCTTCTCCTTTTAATTCTACTTTCCCTGGATCCCCACCAAGCCAAGTTCGATCTATTGGCCTGCAGTGTTCTTTAACAGAACCAGGCAACCTTGGAATGAGTGTTATTTTCAAAATACACAAAGTATGTTTTATCCTCCAGACAAAATTAATTGCTAGCTCTTGTTTAATTTCGCACTCCATCACGGACGTTAGTTTGCCACTCCCCATACTGTACTTCCTAACAGCAGTCTCCTTTTGCAAGCTGTTTCAACTATTTGGAAGCCCTGCTGTTTTTCTAGTATTACTAAACCCTTTCTACTATAACTTGTGTCTTTCTAAATCCCACATACTCCTTGTTACAAGTTTTTATTTCATTTCAAAAGAAAGGTATGCAAAACAAGTAAGTCCAACGTACCTACTGATTTTCTTGTTGTTTCAGAACATTAGCTGCCCCCCATTCTGTACTTCTAACTGCAATCTGTCTTTATGTGCTATACTATTTGTATGCTCTGCTGTTTCTCTACTTCTACTAAACCTTTTCTCTTATAAATTCTTGTCTTCCTAATTTCCACATAACTCCTTGGTAAAATTGGCTTATTTTATTTCAATAAGACAGGTATGCAAAACAAGCAAGTCAGAGTACCTGCTGCCATTTCTTATTGTTTCTGTAGACTTGCATATCTGTGAAATCAGGGCCAGCCCTTTTCATCATACTATTGCTATCCACCACTTTTCTAGTCTATTCTGATCCTCCCCCCCTCCCCACAAGAACAATTGCAGCCTAATCAGGGCCAGCCCTTTTCATTATATCCTATAAACCTACTGATCGTCTTCCTTCATCTGTTGCCTGCTACGCACCCCTCCCTTCCCCCAATTCTCACCCGCCCCCAGTGGTCCTACCTTTATTACAAACAGTAACCCCTCCCACCCTTCAACCTATAACATCACCACACCTTTACTTACTCCTACAACTTCTCACTACTATCCCTCCTACTCAGCTAATATGTACAAGCACACCATACCTATACTCACTGCATGCACACATCACATCTTGCCAAACCTCCAGCATTCCTGCACTCAACCACTACCACTGTACCACCACACACATCACCACTCGTATCCCACCTCTACTCTACTCTCTCATCAGGTCAACAACCTTCCCAATACACCCTCTGTATAGACTACAGACCACAATACTTAAACTAAAAACAACCCCACAACCTAACATAACCCTACCACCATACCTGTTGCCCACAGAACACAATCAAAAAACTTCCCTTATAAGCAAGCATATACAGAAATTTATAAAACTAATTATCTCATCCATATCCAACCTAGCACTCGGTGGAGACATCCATCCTAATCCTGGGCCCTCTATCTCTAACCCCTCCCCTCATAATCAGACTACAAACCACATCTCCCAAATTGTAGCTAATAGAAAGCCAACCGACCTCCTTCTGATAAGCCTAAATATTAGAAGTATATGCAACAAAGTGCATGAATTCCATGGCACCATAGACTTCTACTCCCCTGATGTAGTGATCCTTACAGAAACATGGTTAAAACCACACATTACTAATGAGCAAATCCTCCCTACTGGTTACAATATACTAAGAGTAGACCAACTAAACAAAAAAGGAGGTGGTATAGCTATAATATTTAAGCAGCATCTAGACATCCAGATCATAAAGTTAGCAGCTCCCCAAATAGGTAAGCAAGAAATAATATATACTAATCTTAAAATAAACCAAAATAAAACCCTAAACATAATAGGTTGCTACTTCCCACCTGGCCACAACATCCCTCCACTTGAAAACCTCCTCAGCTGGACTACCCACCACCTACCCCAAGAAACTTTAATTCTAGGAGGCTTCAACACTGACTGGCAATCCTGCTCTAGCAACCACCCAACCCATCATGTAAAATCTTCATGGCTTCACCCAGCTAGTCCAGTCACCTACTAGGTTAAATAACTCCAACAAACACACTACCCTTGATTGGATACTAGTCAATAAGAGCCCCCAGTCATATATCACAGGCTGCTTATCTGACAGCCTCAGTGATCACCCCCCCCCAACCTTCTTACTAAGAAAGCGCCTTTATAAAGCAAAACCCATTATCTACCGTCAAATACGCAAAAAAAAAACTAACTTCAACCCTCTCTCATTCAGCTCATCCCTAAAAGACTGTAACTGGCAACCTCTAAAATACCTCAAATTAGATGACACAGTTGACTACTTTAATAAAACATTCCTAAGCATCCTTAATTACCACGCCCCCATAAGATGTTCCCGAACTAGAGCCCAACAATCCCCATGGCTACAAAAAAACACGGTCTGAAATGAAAAACTGGGATAAAGCGTGGGACAACTGGCGCAAAACCAAAACCCAAATTCCTAGAACCAAGCAATAGAACCAAAAAGCATATAAAACAGGACAAAATCCAATACTACCAATCTGCCCTTACCTCCTCCCAACATAACTCCAAACAATTCTGGTCCTCAAACTCCATCCTCCACCCAGGTAAAGTAAGTACACCTACTCCTAACTTAACTCACTCCTCCGAAAATATTGCTACCTCTTTCAACAATCACTTCACACAAACCGTACTATCACTAGCTAAACAACACAACCCCCCATAAACCCACACCATCAACTAGAACTAACAATCTCCCAACTAGCTTCTCTTTTTCTCTCCTGTTCCTACCTCCAAAATAAAACTATTACTAACTAAACTTAAAACCACCAGATTAGCAGCAGACAACCTCCCAGGTGAATACATTCAACTTGCAGCTGATGCTCTAGCCTACCCTAAATCACTCTTGATTAACAGATCTCTGTCAGAAAGTTATGTTCCTACACTATGGAAAGTCTCGCACATAATTCCCCTACACAAAGGAGGCCCCTCCACAGATCTAACCATTTACCGCCCCATAGCTATTCTCTTGCCACTCTCCAAAATACTAGAGAGATGCATTCATTCTCAAGTCTCAGATCACCTCCTTACTAACAACCTCCTCTCCAACACACAACATGGTTTCCGACCTAACCATAGCACCACCACCGCTTTACTCTCTTTCTCTAACACTATCCTACAAAATAAAAATGCAGGTTATCTCTCCTCAGCTACCTTCCTAGACCTCTCTAAAGCTTTCGACATGGTCCCACACAAACAACTCATCTCTCTTCTCAATAACCTATCCTTCTCTCAACCAGTCATCAACTGGTTTGAGTTACCTATCTGACCGCCAACAAGCAGTTGTTTGGCAGGACAACCTATCCCCCCAACTACCAGTCTCCATAGGAGTTCCCCAAGAGTCCATCCTGGGACCCCTACTCTTCTCTGTTTTCACCAATAA
This sequence comes from Protopterus annectens, assembly GCF_019279795.1. NCBI lineage: Eukaryota > Metazoa > Chordata > Ceratodontiformes > Protopteridae > Protopterus > Protopterus annectens. The sequence goes on from NC_056738.1 coordinate 352,473,142, forward strand.
TCTAGCCTCAGCCACAACACATGGCGCACACACAATACGCAGATGACTCAGCCATCATCTGCACAGCCCACTCCCTACCAGAACTGCAAAAAGTCACACAGGAAGCATTTTCTTCTGTTTGAAACTTGGTTATCCAATGCCCATAAAACAAAATTGCTAATCTTCCAACCCACCAAACTTACCCTAGACAGCTCTCACTTTAACATCACAGCAAAAGACAACACCACCATCCATCCTACAGAACACACCAAATTACTAGGAGCAGAAATAGACAATAAACTGAACTTTGACATTCACATTTCCATGACCATTAAAAAAGTGCACAAAAAACTAGGAGCATTATATAGAAATCAGCAACTACTTACCAAAGCAGCTAAAATTTTGGTAGCAAATTCTCATCTTATCTCTACCCTACTCTGTGCCTCTCCAATATTTACTAACCTTCGACAATGCGATCTAAATAAGCTTGAAACCTGCTACAACAAAATCGACAAATTCGCCACAGGGGCTTCCTACTGTACTCACCACTGTCTCTCACTAGCAGAACTGGGCTGGCTAGAGCTCCCCCACCTCCTTCAATGGTACCAACTCGCACTCGCCCACAAACTAATAAACCAACCACTAAAAGTCCCATCCCTCCAGAATCTACTCCAACCCTACATAACCACGAGACCACTAAGATCCAGCCACAGAAACCTCCTACAGGTCACAAGTGCCATTAACTCTGCTGGAGAAGCATTATTCTCCTGCACTATAGCCAAAGTCTGGAACTCCCTCCCATCCTCAATTACCTCTGTAACTTCTTGCACCCACTTTAAATCCTTACTAAAATCACACTTCTAAACTTGCCAGATATGCCCTTGCAACCCCCCCTCTAATACCATCCACTCCCCCCACCCACTACCTCTCTCAGCCCCCTATCAATAACCTACTCTTAGCAAGCTTGGCTGCTCATGTTCCCAGCTACCTACCACATAATACTAACTTCTTGTAGCAACAACTGCTAATGGCTGTTGTGTACCTCAAAAACAGATTGTATCAATTGTTCACTGATGAATCTAAACTACATTTGTAACCATGTTTAGTATGTCACCATATTTTAAAATTGTACTATGTTCTACAGCTGTTTTACATCTGTTTTCTTCTTGTCTTGCATCCTTAACTGGACTAATGTCTATATTTAAATGCTATGTTTTTTTTTTAACTGCAAATAATACTTAATGTGGAGCTTTTCTCCCCAGGCCTCCGCTGAAAATGGACCTGTGTCCAGTCGGACTTTCCCGGTCAACAAATGTAAATAAATAATAAATAAATAAATTACCTCTGACAGAAGGGTCTCTGAGTTGCATGCTTTGATGTCTAATCCCCCCTTTACATTCTTCCACAGGGGCAGAGTATCTCTGCATGCTAATTCCTCTTTTATGACCAAGGTGGTTAATGAATTATCCCTTAATCTGTCTATCAACCTTCCCCCTTTTTTCCTTCTCCTCTATCCTCCAGTGAGAAGATTCTGCACACTTTGGATGTACACAGGCAACTCAGATACTATCTGTCTGCAAATCTGAGTGCCTGTTTGTTTCTTACTACGCAAGGGCCCTGCGTCTACCCGTTTCCAAGCAGACTATTTCTTCTTGGATCTCTAAAGCTATTTCATTGTATTATTCTTCCAATGGAAAGAACCTTTCCTCTCCTGTGAAGTCTCACTCTGCTAGAGTAGTGTCCTCTTTGGGAGCCTTCTTTAAAGGCTTGGACACTAGTTCCATCCTGGAGGCAGCTACTTGGTCCTCAGTACATACCTTCACTAAACATTATAAATTGGATGTCATCTCCAGATCCAGGGCTGGATTTGCCAGAGTTATTCTGTATGGCTTTGTAGAAAATGCTTTTGGTCCTCCACCCAATCCTTCCTCTGCATGAGCTTTGGCATTTTCCCTCATGTAATGAATACTGCAGCATATGAATAGAAGGACTTGAATAGTTGTGTAAAATCTTACCATATATATGCTGCAGTATTACCCCCCCCCCCACCTTTCCCCTGATATTTGCCTGTTTCCCTGGTGGCATGTTTTCACCTTATCCTAGGCTGTTGCTTGGTAGCGTTCAGTTCTGAGGTTGGTGTGTGCTGACATCTGCTTTATATCCGACGTCTCTTTATGGCTGACATAAGTTGAATGATGTGTGGTGTCGCATGTACCTAGCTTTAAGACTTTGGTGTACTGGCCGGGCATGCAAGTCAGCTGGAGGCAAACTCCCTCATGTAATGAATACTGCAGCATATAGAAGAGAAGGACATCTATGGTTATGGTAAGATTTTACACAAGTATTCTTTTCCAGGGTCTGTGTAGGGGGTGGGTGAAAGTAGCAGTTTTCCAAACTGCAGGGACATACCCATTGCTTAGGCTGTGGTTGAAGAGGGTACCCAGAGGTTCAGCTGGCTCTTACTTTAAACAGTTTAGAATGCATCCAGGGATGTTGTCCGGTCCCACAGAGGCCATGTTTCTAGCCTTGGAAAGAGCATTAAGGACCTGATGTTCTTCGTGTTTCACTGTTGCAGTCATTACATTTGGGTTATCTGCTTGCAGGTAGTCCTCAGTCGGCCTGATTAACAAAGTCTTGGGTCCTGCGTCGGTTGCTGTCCCTTCTTCCATGATGTCAGAGGTATAAAACATGCAGCCGACGCCATAACATCAGTCTTTCTTGCCGTGCGGTGCCCGAAGCAGAAGCAGTTCGCAAGTGCCGGTCAGCCGGCTCCTGAAATTTTAATTTTCGAGTTTCAGAACCGAAGTCTTCAACTAAAGCTAAGTATCCCGTTGGGGAAACTTTTTCTTGCTCCTTACCAATGTCAGTAAAAGTTAATAATTGCATTACTTGTGGAAAGCAAATACCTCATAAACATTTTCATTGTACTGTATTCCTTGCCTAGGCCCTGACCACGACGTACCTTGTTGTCTGTTTTGTGCTTTATTTAATTCGCGCACTATCCGTCTGTATATTTTCGCCTCTAAATATTTCAGTTCTCTGTTTAATTATCCAGAAATGTCGTTGGTTAGTCATCCGACTACCGGGATTCCGAAAAAATGCAAAGATAAAGACAGAGACAGGCCGCCGAGGTCCAAAACTGCTGATGATGCTTTTAAGCCAGTCGCCAGTTCGCCGGTACTCAGTGAAGCGCTTTCGCAGCCCCTGATACCTGCTACTTCTGATTCGCAGGTCTCTACTGAGACCCATTCGGAGTCCGGTATGCCACTGCCACGAGATGCTTCAACTATGGAACCCGCGGATGTCTCTACCTTGGATGGGTCCGGAGTTGCTGTGCAGGCACCAGCTTCTGAGGGTGTATTCACGCCTACGGACTTGCATATTAAACCAACGCCTCCTTCTTCACTTACGCCTGAATCTCGAACCACGCCTAAAAAAAAACAACGCCCAGGCCACATGTTCAGGCCTCTATGCCTAAAAAATAAGTAAGAATGGCTGAAGAACTAATAGCTCTCATCAGGGGTAGTCAACCCCCCCCCCCTTCTAAGAGGCCTAGGACTGAAGTTGTTTATGATTCTGTTTTTTTCTGATTCTTCTGATGATGGATTTGCCCTTATCTACTTATGAGGATTCTGATGCAGAGGACTCCATTCCCTCTGCTTCCCCTCCAGAGGATTTTTCTTTTGGGGAAACCTTACATACTCTAAGGGAGCATTTCCACTGGGAAAGCCAGGATTTTTGTGATTCAAAAAAGAGGCTTAGGGATTTCTTACTCCTACCTCAGCATAGGCCTTTAGCTATCCTCCTGTACTAGACATTGTTGATGATGCTTTTTTCAGAATCTAGTTTGGCTTCTGATTCCTTGCCTCCTGCTCCCAGAAAACCTGACCGATATTACAGGGTCCCAGAGTCACACAAGTTCCTTTTCAAAAATCTTATTGCGGATCCAGAGATTTCACAGGGGCCCGAGGGCATTAAGGTTTCTACTGCTAAAAATCCTACCCCTTCTGATAGAGACTCCAGGGCGCTGGATAGATGGGGTAAGAAGGTTTACACTTCTGCAACTTTGGCCATTAGGGCTTTAAACTGCCAGTTTCATATGTTAAAGTATCAGCAACATGTTATTGGATTGCTTAAACATAAAATGATGTTGATTCCTGACTTGTGGAAAATAAAGAATTACAGGATTTAATGCATTCTGCTGAACAAGTTGGAAAACATGCTTTGCAGCGTGGTTTTGATTCATTAGAGGCCTCTTGCAGGGCTGCTGTCACTGGGTCTGTGCTCAGAAGGCATGCTTGGCTTAAGGGGCAATCTTTGCCTGATCATGTTAAACCTAAATTGTTGGATGCTACCTTAACTCAGGACCGCCTGTTTGGCAACAAGGCTGAGGAAGTTCTCAAAAAGATGGAAGATGAAGCTAAATCTATGCAAACTGTTAAAGATTTCTTACAAGTTCAGCCTCCTAGATTTAGTAGGCACTGGCCCTTCTAAGAATTGGCCCTTTCCAGCCTCTTCAAGGTCTTCTCAAGCCAAACCCAGACACAGCAAAAACCCCAGGTTTAAATCCCAGGGGACACACAGGGCTAAGCAGTGGTGGGCCTCCACTTCCAAATCTGGGAGTAATAAGACTTCCCCCCTATGGTAAAACTGTCTCAATGACTTCCTTTTAAAATTTCCAAGCACTTGTCAACTGACTGCCCTCTGGGGGGAAAGATTGCTCTTCATGCAAAAAACTGAGAACTCATTACCCAGGGCAAATGTGTTTTAAATATAGTGCCCCAGGGATACAGATTTCACTTCCACACGTTGCCAGCACTAAGTGGATGGCCAGACCTACCCCCCAAATCAGTGGGCAGAGGCCCAAAAACAAGTGCTTTCCTCTCTTAAGCATGGGGGCTATTCAACTGGGGTTATTCAACTGGTACCAGAAGAGGAAAAGGGGAAAGGTTTCTACTCAAGACTATTCATGGCGTCCTGTCCTGGACCTGTCTACTCTAAACACCTTTTTGGAGATTCCAAAATTCAAGATGCTGACTCTTCACCAATTACTTCCTATGCTAGGCAAAGATGCCTAGTTGGCAACACTAGATTTAAAAGAAGCATACCTGCACATCCCAGTCAGGGAATCTTGCAGAAGATACCTACGCTTCAAAGCAGGCTACACGCACTATCAGTTCTCTGCACTGCCCAAGTGCCTAGCTCCAGTTATTGCTTTTTGCAGGCAAAGAAATATTCAAATATACCCATACCTTGACTATTGTCTAATTCAGGCAGAAAGCCAGGAGATACTTTTGGATCATCTGGCCTTTGTACAAAGGGAGCTAACTTGTCTGGGTTACATCATAAATGAAAAGAAATCACACCTGGTACCCTGTCAACAAATTATATTCCTGGGAGCAAGCTTGAATACAACTTCCCAGATGTCTTATCTCACGCCAGAGAAACAAATTAATTTGACAACCTACTTCAAACAAGTGGCCACAAAAACCCTGCTATCTGCAAGACAAATACTGCAAGCCTTCGGGTTCATGGCCTCCTGCATTCTTCTAATTCCATATACAAGACTGCGTATGAGGAAACTACAGTGGTATCTAAAAAGCCTATGGTGTCAACATTCTCAGGATTTAGAAGCAATGATTCCTATCATACCTTGCATACGCCTAGAGATCCTTTGGTGGGCAGAGGCCTGCCACCAAAACAAGGGACCACCTTTCACACCATGCCTTGCCGCCCAAACCCTAACAGACGCATCAGACTATGCATGGGGGGCTCACATGGCAGGGAAGTGCATTCAGGGCAAATAGAACCCAAGTCAAATGCACCTGCATATCAATCGAAAAGAAATGTTAGCTGTACAGAATGCTCTGACAGCCTTCAAGGACCACATTCTTCCAGGACAACTAATGGTAAAGACTGACAACACCACTGTTATGTGGTACATAAACAAGCAGGGGGTACACATTCTTACCCCCTCTGCAGACTAGCCATGGCATTGTGGAACACAGCCTTGAGCTACCAAGTGCACCTACAAGCTCAATTCCTGCCAGGAAAATTAAATACACTGGCTGACGGACTAAGCAGAAACCTCATGGACCCACACGAGTGGAAACTGGAACAAAGGATTTTCAACATGTTGACCAGCAAATGGGGGAGCCCAGATATAGACCTGTTTGCCTCTCCCCAATACTACCAGTTGGATAAATTTTGCACAAGGACTCCCCACAAACAAGCCTGGAAAGTGGATGCTCTGTCCTTCACCTCGAAAAACCTATCTGTCCTTCACCTCGAAAAACCTATCAGTTTATGCCTTCCCCCCTCTGCTTCTGCTCTCCAAAGTACTAAAAATCAAACGGGACAAACCAAGGATGATTTTGATTGCTCCAGACTGGCCACGCCAACACTGGTGTACCCCCTCCTGCGCAGTGTGTCACTTTTATCCCCATGGCACCTGCCTCAAGACTCCTTCCCTGTTATCTCAGCAGTAGAACCAGATTCTACACCCTCAGCTTCTAATATTGAACCTAGCGGCTTGGCTAATTACCTAATCTCTCTTGTACCATCCCTCAGTAAACCTGTGATGGATATCATTTTAGAGGCAAGGAGGCCTAGTACTAGAAGATCTTATGCTGAAAAATGGAAAAGATTCTGTGCCTGGAACCAGTCTCAAGGGATGAGCACAGCAGCGCCCAGTTTACCTCAGATTTTACAATACTTAGCTGAGATGCTTCACAAGGGCCTGTCTTTTTCCTCCCTCAAAATTCACGCCTCAGCCATTTCAGCTCATTACAACACAGAACCTCACCTCTTCTCTCATCCACTGCTCAAGCAGTTCCTCAGAGGGGCAAAAAATTTGAGACCACCCAGGAGAGCTCCAACCCAGCCTGGGACCTTAACTTTGTTTTGGAGAAACTCACTCTTCCTCCTTTCGAGTCAGCTGCTACTGCAGACTTAAAATTTATTTCTTGGAAAACAGCTTTCCTTTTAGCAATCACTTCAGCTAGAAGGGTATCTGAATTACAGGCCGTTATGACAGTGGAGCCTTTCATCATCTTTCATGCAGACAGGGTGTCCCTCAGAACCAATCCATCCTTCATGCCCAGGTGGTATCCAGTGTGGCTCTTAATCAGTCCATTCATTTGCCAACCTTCTTTCCCAGTCCACAGAACAAAGGGGAATGGATACTTCATTCCTTAGATGTGCACACACAATTTAGATTCTACTTGGACAGGACTAAACCTCAAAGGAAATCTGAACAACTGCTGGTGGCATTTGCTACAGGGGCAGAGAGGAAGGCTATTTCAAAGCAAGCCATTTCCAAATGGATAGGCCATTGCATTCATTTCTGCTATAAGCACCATGGAAAACCTATCCCACAAGGGATCAGACCTCACTCCACCAGGGCTGCATCTACCTTTACAGCCTTTCTCAGAGGAGTCCCTACCAGGGAAATCCTAGAAGCTGCTATCTGGAGTTCTGTACATAATTTCACCAAGCATTATCATTTGCCATTTTCTCTAAATCTAGAGCTGGCTTTGCCACTGCAGTCTTGCAGGGCCTTATAGCTGGTCCTAATGCTATCTAAATTCCTCCTCCCCAAAACCCCCCAAAAACCCCTTTTTTTAAAAAAAAAAAATTTTGGGGGCCCCCAAAAAAAATTTTTTTTTTTAAAATTTTCCCCCTTTTTTCCCCCGGGTTTTTCCCCCTTTCCCCCGGGAAAGTTTTTTTCCCCTTTTTTAAAAAAATTTTTTTTTAATTTTTTTTTTCCGAAAGGGGGAAAAAAATTTTAAGGCCCGGGGGGGGTTTTTTTTTTTTGGGAAAAAACACCCAAAACCCCCCCGGGGGGTTTTTTTTTCCCCGGGGGGGGGAAAAAATTTTTTTCCCCCCCCTTAAAACCCCAAATTTAATTTTTGGGGGGGCCCCAAAATTTTTTAAAAAAAACCTTTTTTAAAATTTAAAAAGGGTTTTTTAAAAAAAGGGGGGGGGGTTTTTAAAAAAAAACCCCCCCCCCCCCAAAATTTTTAAAAAATTTTCCCCGGGGGGCCCCCCAAAGGGCCCCAAAAACCCCCCTTTTGGGGGTTTTTTTTTTTTTTTGGGTTTCCCAAAAATTTTTTTAAAAAGGGGGTTTTTCCCCCAAAATTAAAAAAAAAAATTTAAACCCCTTTTTTTGGAAAAAATTTTTTAATTTTCTTCCCCCGGGGTTTTTAAATTTTAAAATTTTTTTACCCCATTTTTGTTTTTTAAAAGTTTTTTGGAAAAAAAAGGGGGGCCCTTTTTTTTTAAAAAAAAATTTTTTGGTTTTTTGGGTTTTAAAAAAAAAAAAAAAAATTTTTTTTTTTTTTTGGGGTTTTTTTTTTAAAAATTTTTTTGTTGTTTTTTAAAAAATTTTTTGGGGGTTTTTTTTTAAAAAAAGTAGGAAAAGGGTTTAAAATTTAAGGAAAAAAAAAAAAAATTTTATTTTTAAAATTTAAAAATAAATTTTTAAAAAAAAATTTTTTTTTTTTAAAATTTTTAAAAAAAAATTTTAAAAAATAAAAATTTTAAAAAATTTTTTCCAAAATTTTTAAATTTTATTTTAAAAAAAAAAAAGTTTTAAATTTTTTAAAAATTTTTTTTTTTAAAAAAAATTTTTTTTTTTTAAAAATTTTTTTTTAAAATTTTTTTTTTAAAATTTTAAAAAAAAAAAAAAAATTTTTTTTTTTAAAAGGAATTTTTAAAAAAAATTTTTTTAAAAAGGGGTTTTTTTAAAAAGTTTTGGAAAAAAAAATAAAAGGGGGGGTTTTTTTTTTTTAAAAATTTTAAAGGGGAAAAAAAAAAATATTTATTTTAAAAAAAAAAAAAATTTTTCCCTTTTTTAAAAAAAGGGGGTTTTTTTTTTAAAAATTTTTTTTTAAAAAAATTTATAAAAATTTTTTTAAAATTTTTTTTTTTAAAAATTAAATTTTTTTTTAAAATTTAAAAATTTTTTGGGGGGAAAATTTTTTTTAAAAAAATTTTTTTTTAAAAAAAAAAAAAATATTTTAAAAATTTTTATTAAAAAAATTAAATTTTTAAAAAAATTTTTTTAAAAATTTAAAATTTTAAAAAATTTTTTTTTTAAAAAAAATTTTTTTGGAAAAAAATTAAAATTTTTTTTTAAAAAAAAAAAAAAAATTTAAAAAATATTTAAAAATTTTTTTTTTTTTTTAAAAAAAAATTTTTTTTTTTTTAAAAAATATATTTAATAAAAAAATTTTTGGGGGAAAAAAATATATAAAAAATTTAAAAAAAATGTTAAAATTTTTTAAAAATTTTAAAATTTTTTTAAAAAAAAAAAAATTTTTTTTTTAAAAAAAAAATAAAATTTTTTTAAAAAAAAAAAAAAAAATTTTTTTATTTAAATTTATAAAAAAAAAATTTTTTTATATTAAAAAAAAATTTTAAAATTTAAAAAAAAAAAATAATAAAAAAAGGAAAAAAAAGAAAAAAAAATGAAAAAAAAAAGAAAAGTTTTTTTTTTAAAAAAAAAAAAAAAACACTTTATGGAAAAAAAATAAAAAAACAAAAAAAAAAAAAATTAAAAAAAAAAAATAAAAAAAAAAAAAAAAAAAAAATTTTTTTTTTTAAAAAAAATTTTTAAAAAAAAAAAAATAAAATTTTTTAAAAAAAAAAAAAAAAAAATTTAAAAAATTTTTTTAAAAAAAAAATTTTTTTTAAAAAATTTTTTTTTAAAAAAAATTTTTAAAAAAAAATTTTTTTTTTTTTTTAAAAATTTTTTTAAAAAAAAAAAAATTTTAAAAATTTTTGTTTTAAAAAAAAAAAAATTTAAAAAACCCCCCCCCAAAAAAAAAATTTTAAAAAAAATTTTTTTAAAAAAAAAAAACCCCCCAAAAAAAAAAAAAAAAAATTTTTAAAAAAAAAAATTTTTTTAAAAAAACCCCCCAAAAAAAAAAAAAAAAAAAAAAAAATTTTTTTTAAAAAAAAAAAATTTTTTTTTAAAAAAAAAAAAAAAAAAAAGGCTTTTTTTTTTAAAAAAAAAAAAAAAAAAAAAAATTTAAAAAAGGTTTTAATAAAAAAAAGAAAAAAAAAAAAAATAAAAAATTTTAAAAAGGACAAAAAAAACAAAAAAAAAGGGGGGGGGAAAGGGGGAAATTTAAAAAAATTTAAAAAAAAAAGGGGTTGTCCTTAAAAAAAAATTAAAAAAATTTTTTAAAAAAAAGGAAAAAAAAAATTTTTTTAAAAAAAATTTTTTATAAAAAAAAAAAAAAAAAAAGATTTTTTTGGGGAAAAAATTAAAAAAAATTTAAAAAAAGGGGGGGGGAAAAAAAAAGGGGGAAAATTTTTTTTAAATTTTGGGGGTTTTTTGGGGGAAAAAAAAAATTTTTTTTTTTTTAAAAAAAAAAAAAAATTTTTTTTAACCCTTTTTAAAAAAAAAGGAAAAATTTTTAAAAAAAAAAAAAAGGAAAGGGGGGAAAAAAAAAAAGGGGGGGAAAAAAAAAAATTTTAAAAAAAAAAAAAATTTTTTTAAAAAAAAATTTTAAAAAAATTTTTTTTTTTAAAATTAAAATTTTTTTTAAAAAAAAGGGGGGGTTTTGGAAAAATTTCTTTTAAAAAAAATTTTTTTTTTTTTTTTGGGTTTATGGGAAGGGAAAAAAAAAATAAATTTTTTAAAAACATTTTTTTTTTTTTTAAAAAAAAAAAGGGGTTTAAAAAAAAAAAATTTTTTTTAAAAATTTTTTTTTTTTAAAAAAAAAAAATAAGGGGGAAAAAAGAAAATTTTTTGGGAAAAAAAATTTTTTTTTAAAAAATTTTTTTAAAAATTTTTTTTAATTTAAGGGGGCCCCCAAAAAAACCCCCCGGGGGGTTTTTTTTTTTTTCCCCCTTTTAAACTTCCCCGGCCCCTTTTTTTGGGGGGGTTTTTTGGAAAATTTTTTTTCCCCCCCCCCCCAAACCCAAGGTTTATAAATTTTTTGGGGGGGGCCCCCCTTTTTAAAAGGGTTTTTCCCGAAAAATTTTCCCCTTTTTTTTTTGGGTTTTTTTTTGGGGGAAAAATTTTTTTTAAAATTTTTTAAATTTTTGGGGGGGCCTTTTTCCTTCCTTAAAAAGGAAAAGGGGGGGGGTTTCCCGGCAAAATTTTTTTTTTTGCCAAAAAAGGGGGGGGGTTTCCCTTTTTCCCCCCTTTTTTTTAAATTTTTTAAAATTTTTTTTGGGTTTTTTTAAAAAATTTTTAAAAAAAGGGGGGAGGGGAAAAAAAAATTTTTTTTTTTTTCCGGGGTTTTTTAAAATTTTCCCCTTTTTTTTTTTAAAAATTTTAAAAATTTTTTCCCCAAAATTTTTTTTTCCCGGGGTTTTTTTTTTTTTGGGTTTTTTTTTTTATTTTCATTTTTTTTATTTTTTTAAACCCCTGCCCCAAAAATTTTTTCCAAAAATTTTTTATTTTTCCCCCCCTTTTTTTTTTTTTTTTTTTAAAAACCCCCCTTTTTTTTTTTTTTTTCCCCCCCCAGGGAAACCAAAAACCCCCGGGGTTTTAAATTTTTGGGGTTTTTTTAATTTTTTTCGGAAAATTTTTTTCTTGTGGTTTTAAGGGGGAACCCGGTTTTGGGAACCCCAAAAAAAATTTTTTTTTTTTTTAAATTTTAAATTTTTTCCCCCCCCAAAAAAACCCCCCTTTTTTTTTTTTTTAAAAAAACCTTTGGTTTTTGGGGTTTGGGGGCCCCGGGGGAAAAAAATTTTTTGAGGAAAAAAACCCCCCCGGGTTTTTTTTGGTTTTTGGGGTTTTTTTTTTCCCCCTTTTTTTCCCCCCTTTTTAAACCAAACCCCCTTTTTTTTATTTTAAAAAGGGTTTTTAAAAAATTTTTTAAAATTTTTTTTCCCCCCCAAAAAAAAAATTTTTTGGGGCAATTTTTTTTGTTTTTAAAAAAAAATATCCTAATTTTTTTTTTTTTTCCCTTTTAAAAAGGGGGGAAAAAAATTTTTTTTTTTCCCCGGGGGGTTTTTCCCCCCCAAAAAGGCCCCCCAAATTTTAATTTTTTTTTTTATTTTTTTTTTTTAAAAAATTTTAATTTTTTAAAAAAAAAAAAGGGGGGGGGTTTTTTTCCCTTTAGGGGTTTTTTTTTTTTTCCCCTTTTTTTCCCCCCCAATTTTTCCCCCCCCCGGGGGCCCCCCTTTTCCCTTTTAAAGGGCCCGGGTTTTTTTTTCCCCCAACCCCTTTTTTTTTTTTTTTGGGGTTTTTTTGGTTTTTTCCCCCTTTTTTTGGAATAGATCCTTTCTGGATCTTGAGTTTTAATGCTCAAGTGGCTAGTTCACCTATGCACACCACATTGCATCCTTGGCTTTTATGTGGGGCTCTGACCCCAAGATGCACACCTTCTCCTAGATACTGATGTTCTTTAAATACCATCTTAATATGCCTCAACTTAAAATTCCTGTGTACTTAAAAATACATGCCTAGTAAGTGTTACTATTGTTGCCAAGTTCTGAGCAGGTCACGTGGATATAGAAGATCCTGTGGGTGTTGTCAAAAAGAGCAGGGGTTCTTTATTTACAACTATTTACAATGTACATATTTACAGAAACTTAACATGTCCTACTATATTTCATCATTAATAAATCTTTATACTCCTATAGATCCCCAGTCTTTTCAACACAACCACCACTTAGTTTTCATTTTGTTTGATATCCATTTGCCATTAAAAATTACCTCATTTAATCTTTCATTCCAAATTGTCCATATAATACCAAATATTTTTATCCAAATTGTTGACACATTCTTTACTATGTTGTCCATAATACATACTCTATCATATCCATATTTATTCATTTATATTCTTGTTCATAGGTTCATAGGTTAGTACTAAGCTAACTGCCCTTGCGAGCCATTGTAAGCCTAGCCAATTATCCCTTGTGAGACTCAAACCCTCCACCTTGTGTTTGTAAGGCAAACACCTTAACCATTAGGCCACCCTCCCAAATTTTTAACTATTTTACTTTCTATTATTTTTTCCCATAAATGTTCAACTCTTTTGCATATTAAAAAGACATGATCTGAAGTAGTTAACTTCATTTGATCAGCAACTTGTGGGTTACGGATCCGAGCCGGCAGCATACCAAGCAAAAAGATCCGAGCTTCAAGCTCCTCCCCCTTACTACACTGCAACCTCCTTCCAATCCCCAGATCTTGTTTGCCGAAGCTTTGCCAAGCACGGTATTCTTAGAGCTCCAGGCAAGTTTAGCAATATTTTACTTCAAACTTCTCTTTTAGTCTTCTTTACTTGGTATGTGAGTGTATTTTAATAGTTTTCTACGGGTGTTCTTTCTACCTAACCTTTATTTCCCCTTTACCTTTGGTAGTTTCTCATCCCTTTGTAGGCCCATATTTTTCCCTCTTTCAGATGCGCGTGTGTGGCTGTGTGTGTGTCTCTGGTATGGCTGAAATTCACAAAGTGACCTTTTCCAAATGCTCTGAGTGTGGCCATAAGCTGTCGCCAGCGGATGGTCACACTCAGTGTGTGATTTACTTGGGGGTTATGCACCTTTCTTCGGGCTGCCAGATTTGTGCGGCCTTTAACCCTCGCGCCTTAAGGGATAGGAGGAACAAGCTGATTCTGGCGGGTCTTCTACCTGCAGAATCCGCTTCTTCTCCTTCCCTCTTGGTAGCGACAGCCGCGGCTGCTGCTGCCCAGCCGACTGGCCCTCTTCCCCTGTCTGGGACTCATCCTCCCACCTTGTCTCAGGGAGAACGAGAGGCCAAGAAAGATAGAGAAGGGAGAGAGAGAGAGAAAAGGAGAGAGAGAGAAAGAAGCCTCAAGCAGGTGGTCTCTTCTCCACTAAGAGTGTCCAAGCCTTCCTCCCCATGGCTCCGTTCGCCACGTTTCTCCCTGGAGCCGGAGGAGGAGACCCGACCAGCCTCGAGGTCGTCGTCGGCCTTCCCGGCTGGCTTCGGCGGCTTCCTCCAGGTCTACTCGAAGCATTTCGGAGGCAGATATGGACTGGATGATGTGTCGATTATTGCAAACCTAGCTGCAGATGGGAGTGTTGCTGTCCCCCCCCCCCTCTGGGGGGGGGGGGAGTTCAGCTCTACTGTTCGCCCTGATAGCTCCTTCTCCAATCCACCACCGGATTTTGGAGTCTTCGGATCTGAGGAGCCCCAGAGCCAGGGGGTTGGCGCCGATGGTTATTACTACCTCGACGACGGCCATGCCCTCGAGCTTATTGAATCCGAGCTCTCAGAGTCTAGAGCTGGGCGTCGGATCCAGGGGGGGTGAGTGTGTCTTCGGCTCCTTTGCGGTCGGAGCACACCATCCTGTCGGGTCCGATCGCTTCAGCTCCGGCACTGATCCCCTCGTCGGATCAGAGGGCCCCGGCCACCTGTCTGAGAGGCCGGTTCCCCTTCCGCGTTCGACATGGTGGAGAGGGTTCTCTCTGGAGGATCGAGACCCCTCACTCTTTCCTCAGGGTCCGCCCCCGCTCCCTCGCAGCTCAGTTTGTCCTCCATCATCCAGTTCCCCCAGGGACAGCCTGTGACGTTGACTCCGCAGCCAGTTCCCTTGGAGGAATATGAATCCATGGGTGAGCCCCCCTCGGACAGTCCCACCGAGGAGGTCCCTCACAAACACCTGGGCAAAAGGAGGCACTTGGACTCCCCCGAGTCCCTCACCGAGGATACCGATTTGGAGGAAGGGGAGGGTTCCCCCCAATCACTCCCCGACAATGTCTCCTTTTGAGATATTATTTAAATACTCTGCCAAAGGGGGGTGGTCCACCCAAAAACCCTCCTCGGATGAGTCTGTATTTCTGGAGGTGTTCGACACAGGCCCATCTACCTCTTGGGTGTCCCCCCCAGCTGACCCCCTGGTCGACCTGATTACCACCAGGGCGTGGAAGGAGCCGGACACTGTAGAGCCGATACCTAGAAGGCCCGATAAGGTTCTTAGTCCTCCTGCAGACAGAGCTTCGTGGAGCAAGGCTTCCCCAGTTGATGCCATGGTGGTGGCGGTGGCCACCAAAAAGGAACTCTCCTAGGAAAGTTCTTCGGTCCATCCCCCTGACAAGGAGTCTCGGACAATGGACCGCATTGGAAAGCGGACTTTTGCTTCAGCTACCTTTTCTATAAGGGAGCTGAATTACTTGGCCATGTAATCAGACTGCAGCGGGACCTGGTCAGAGAGTACGCTGAGTCTCCCCCAGAGTCCATGTCGGCCAAGGATAAACAGACTTTCTCTGCTCGTATGACCATTCTCAAGTCCGTGTCCAATATTTCTATGCGGCTACTTTCCCATGCCACGGAAGGAGCCGTTAGAGCTAGCTGGTCCGGTATCGCCTGAAGGCATCATGCTTTGCTTCGCCTTTGGGATTTCTCTGAACCCTTTAAGGCGTCCTTCGCGAATTCACCCTTTGACAGGTCGACCCTCTAAGGGAAGACCATCTGTGAGACACTGGTCCAGAGCGAGAAAGACGGAAAAACGCTGTCAGCCATCTGAATACGCTTCTCTACCCCTCAAGGTCCTTCTGTAGGAACCAGTGAGGGCAGTAGAAGATGTGGTTCTGGAAATCTCAGCAGGCTCGGAACGCTCAGGACTCCTCCTCCCCCAGAGGCAGAGGGGGACAAGGTGGACGCCGGCCCACAGGCAGAGGGGGACCGAAGAACTTCGGGTCACGGGAACCCTTTTCCGACCAACCCACGCAACAGCCCTGAGGGGTTGCCCGACTGCTCCTCTCTGGAGGCAGTCTGGGGACATTTTTCGAGGTACCTGACTCAATGGCAGTCCATCACGACAGATCGCTGGCTGCTTCAGATAATATCCAGAGGCTATTCAATCCCCTTCATTAACAAGCCCCCTTACTCAAGACTCCTCCCAGATGTCCCACCCACACAAAGGGAGGCCGTGGCTTTGGAAATAAAAAAGCTGTTAGAAAAAAGAGCCATCCAGCATGTGCCCCCAGACCAGTCCGGATCAGGCATCTACTCCAGGTTCTTTCTGGTGCCAAAAAAGACGGGGGACTTAAGGCCGATTCTCGACCTGTCACCAATGAACCTTTTTGTTGCCAAGGAGAAATTCCGGATGGTCACGATTCAATCCATCCTGCCCCTCTTGCAGGAGGAGGACTGGATGTGCTCCATAGACCTCAAGGATGTGTACTACCATATTCTCATGGAAAGACGGTCCAGGAGGGTTCTCCGCTTTCGGCTAGGGGCCAGTCATTACCAGTTCAGGGTCCTACCCTTCCGTCTCACCACAGCCCCCAGGGTGTTCATCAAGGTCATGGCAGTTGTAGCAGCCCACCTGCGGCTCCAGGGCATACAGGTCTTCCCGTACCTAGACGATTGGCTCCTCACCGCCCCCACCAGGCATCTACATTCTCTAGCCAGGGATTTCTTCCTCCGGATGTCACCCTGGTTGGGGATAACCATAAATGTCAAGAAGTCTTTCCTCCAGCCTGTTCAAGTGTTAGACTTCATAGGGGCCAGGATAGATACCTTCCAGGCCAGGGCCTTCCTAACGTCAGACAGACATCACAGCATGACTCTGCATGTGCTAGACCTCTTTCAGTCCCCTGCTCCCCCAGCAGAATTAGTCCTGAGAGCTTTGGGGTCCATGGCGGCAGCGATCAATCTGATTCCTTACGTTCGTCTGCACATGAGGGTTCTACATTGGACGTTGCAAGTCCAGTGGTCTATTCTACACCACCCTCTAGACTTCCCGATTCCCCTCAGCAGGGTTTGCAGGAACTCCCTCATGTGGTGGCTTCAATCCCGAGCCCTTCGAGAAGGATGACCTTTTGTTATGTCACCACCCCAGGCCACAGTGACCACAGACTCCTCCCACTTAGGGTGGGGGGGCATTGTGCGGGTAGGAATGCCCAAGGCACGTGGACTCAGACCGAGACCGTACTGCATATAAATGTCCTGGAGATGAGGGCAGTCCTTTTGGCGTTGCAGGCCCTCCATGCCTTTCTTCCTCCGGGAACTATTGCTATCCAGTCGGACAATATGTCAGTGGTCTGGTATATCAACAAACAGGGGGGAACCAGGTCTTACCCCCTTTGCCGAGAAGCCATGAGAGTTTGGGAATGGGCGATCTCCACCAACCGCTTCCTGTTAGCAACGCACATTCCGGGTCGGTCCAACACACTGGCGGACAAATTGAACAGAACTATCCACTCCCCTTACGAGTTATCTATGAATCCTTGTGTAGCGGAACAGATCTTCCTCAAGTGGGGTAAGCCTTGCTGCGATCTCTTCTCATCGCCTTCCAACGCCAAGTGCAGCGAGTTTTTCGCTCCAATTCCTCCTTTGGGAGAAGCCCCAGAGACGGACTAGTCCATGCTTGGCCGCCCGGTCTTCTTTATGTGTATCCTCCACTTCCACTTATGACAACATTTCTGCAGAAAACTAGCTGGTTGGGGAGCAAGATTATCCTCGTAGTCCCATTCTGGCCTTGTCAAGTCTGGTTCCCCTGCCTGCGGTCTCATCTCATAGCTCCACTCTGGATCTTGGATCCCATTCTGGATCTGATTTCTCATCCCTCAGGAATGGCTCCTCCGAACCTGGACGGTCTCAAGCTCTCAGCTTGGCTGATCCAGTTCCCCTAGTTGCCAGGACTCCCGGCATCTCTTCCCGAGTCAAGTCTATTCTGGTGGCTGCACATAAACCCTCTACCAGGAAGATTTACAGTATCAAATGGAAACTTTTTTCAATTTGGGCTTCACAAAAGAACTTTGATCCTTTCACCGTTCCTATTTCAGTGGTACTGGAATTCTTGTCTCATATTTTTCAGCAAGGGGCCAGCTCATCTACTGTGAAGGTCCAGCTGGCTGCCATTTCCCATTTTCATACTGGGGACAACTTTGGTTCCCTCGCTGCTGCCAGAATTTGTAAGACCTTTCTAAAAGGCACTTTTCTTTTGAGACCCCCTGTTAGAAATTCATCCCTGCTGCGGGATTTGACCTTAGTTCTTTAGGCGTTAGTTGTGCCTCCCTTTGAACCCGCAGCCTCCGTTGATCTGAAGTTCTTGTCATGGAAGATGGCTTTTTTGGTAGCAATTACTTTAGCCAGGAGAGTATCGGAGCTTCAGGCTCTCTGTATCAAACCTCCATACCTTGTGTTTCATAAGGATAGGGTATCTCTCAGGACTAATCCCTCCTTTCTCCCTAAAGTTGCTTCCGAGACTAACATTAATCAGTCCATTCATTTGCCTGTCTTTTTCCCTAATTTCCAGATTGAAGGAGAATATAAACTTCATTTGCTGGATGTTCACAGACAGTTACATTTTTATTTGCACAGGACGGCTGTCTTTCTTAAATCTGCTCAACTTTTTGTCTCCTTTGTAAGCCTTTTCTAGGGAAACCAGTTTCAAAGGTGACTCTCGCCAGGCGGATTTCGAGTTGTATCTTACAAGCCTACAGAGAATCTGGCTTACCAGAACCAATGAGAGTTCATGCTCATTCTACGCGTTCTATGGCAACGTCTGCTGCATTCTGGTCTAGAGTTTCCCTGGATGACATTTGTTCAGTGGCTACCTGGGTGTCCTCTCACACCTTTATCTCTCATTATAAACTGGATTTGGTGTCTAGAGGAAGAGCTGCCTTTGCTCTGTAGTGCTCCGGAATATCCTTCCTTAAGGGCCTCCCAAGATTCTGGTAGCTGGGGAACTCTGTCCCACAGGTTGCTGATCAAATTAAGTTAACTACTTCAGATAAAAAAGTTATGTACTCATCATAACGTTCCATCTGAGTAGGTAAACTTCATTTGTCAGCAACCGTCCCTCCCTCCTTCCCCCTGACCTTCATGGTTATTTAGCTGAGCTCGAGGTTCAGACTTATGAGCTTTACTTTGTCCTTGAGTCAGGTGTCTCAGGTTGTTAGTTTGATGTTCATCGTGTTTCACTGTTGCAGTCATCACACTTGGGTTATCCTGCTGGCAGGCGACCCGTAGTCGGCCCGAGTTCCAAAGTCTTGGTCCGGCGTCAGTTGCTGTCGCCTCTTCCCTGACGTCAGTGCGCCAGGGGTATAAAAGTTGGAACCAACGCCATTTTCTTCAGTCTTTCTTGCCGCGTGGTGCCCGAAGCATAAGCAGTTCGCAAGTGCCGGTCGGCCGACTCCTGAGATTTTCAAAATTGAATTTCAAAACCGAAGTCTTCAATAAAGCTAAGTACCCCGTTGGGGAAACTTTTTTCTTGCTCCAGACCGATGTCAGTAAAAGTTAATAATTGTATTTCTTGTGAGAAGCAAATACCTCATAAGGACTTTCACTCTTACTGCATTCCTTGCCTAGGCCCTGACCACGACGTCACTAGTTGTCGGTTTTGTGCTAGATTTAATAAACGCACTATTAAATGTCGGTTTGATTTTGCTTTACATTATTTTGGACGAAGATTTAATTACATAATGCCGTCGGAACAACCGATGACCGCAATGTATAAAAAACGCAAAGACAAAGAAAAAGACAGGCATCCGAGATCCAAAACCGACGACGAAGCCTCTTCTAGGCTAGTCGCCGGTTCTCATTGAGGCGCTTTCGCAGCCCCTGACACCTGCTACCTCAGAGCCACAGGCCGCAACCGACAGCCACGTGGAGACACCGAGGCATGTGGAAACTCAAGGTATTGGGCCTACGGAAAATATACCCTCAGATGGGTCTGGAGCCGCTGAGCAGGCACCGGCTTTTGAGGGTGTTTTCAGACCTTCACAGCTTACAATCAAAGCTACTACAGCAGCAAAGGCAAAGTCAGAAACACCATTAAAGACAAAGAAACAAGTGCAGCATTCTCCAAACAGTCATCTATGCCTAAGAAACAGATGCTTAAAATGGCCGAAGACCTTATTAATTTAATCAGGGGCTCCCATCCCCCTCCTGACAAAAGGCCTAGGCAAGACACTGATTATGATTCCTCTGATCAGGTTTCCATTTCTTCTGACCATATCTATTCTCTCCCTCCCTATGAGGACTCTGATGCTGAAGAGTCCATTCCTTCAGCCTCACCGGCTGAGGATTACTCTTTTGGGGAAACCCTGCACACCATGAGGGAGCATTTCCATTGGGAGAGCCAGGATTACTCAGAATCAAAGAAAAGTCTCAGAGATTTCCTTCTATTGCCTCAGCACAGGCCCTTGGCTATCCCCCCTGTGCTTGATATTGTTGATGATGTTTTTTCTGAATCCAGTCTGTCCCCAGATTCTTTACCCCCTGCACCAGTAAAGCCAGACAGGTACTACAGGGTCCCTGACTCTAATAAATTTCTTTACAAAAACCCCACTGCGGACCCAGAAACTATTTCTCAGGGTCCAGAAGGGGTTAAAGCTTCCACTGCAAAAAATCCTGTCCCCTCAGGGATTCCAGAGCTCTGGACAGATGGGGGAAAAAGTTTACACTTCTGCTACTTTAGCTGTAAGAGCTTTAAACTGTCAATTTCACGTGCTTAAATATCAGCAGTATCTCATGTCATTGTTAAAGCAGAAAATGGTTATAAATATAGAAGGTCCTGACTGTAAAGAAATGCAGGATTTATTGCATGCAGCTGAACAAGTGGGAAAGTATACTTTACAATGTGGTTTTGATTAATTGGAGGCTTTTTGTAGAGCCACAGTTAAAGGCTCAGTTATTCGAAGACATGCTTGGTTGAAAGAACAAAGTTTACCTGGCCATGTTAAAATGAAATTATTGGATGCTCCACTACAGCATGATACTTTGTTTGGTGTTAGGGCAGAAGAGGTTTTAAAGAAAATGGAAGATAAAGCAAAGTCAATGCAAACTGTGAAAGATTTCTTACAGGTTCAACCACCTAGATTTAGTAGGAACTGGCCTTCAAAAAATTGGTCCTTTCCAGTGTCAGACAGGCCACAAAGAGACAGATACAGACGCCCAAGAGGCAGATCTCAGCCCCAAGGCTGCTACAGACCTAAACAATGGGGTGCTTCAGCCCCCAAAGGAGAAAACAAATCTCAACCTTATAGAAAACAGTCACAATGACTTCCCTCTGCAAATACCAAGCTCTTACCAGTTGACAGCACCCCTAGGGGGAAAGCTAGCACTTTTCTCAAAAAAATTGGCACATGATCAAGATACTTTGTTTGGTGTTAGGGCAGAAGAGGTTTTAAAGAAAATGGAAGATAAAGCAAAGTCAATGCAAACTGTGAAAGATTTCTTACAGGTTCAACCACCTAGATTTAGTAGGAACTGGCCTTCAAAAAATTGGTCCTTTCCAGTGTCAGACAGGCCACAAAGAGACAGATACAGACGCCCAAGAGGCAGATCTCAGCCCCAAGGCTCCTACAGACCTAAACAATGGGGTGCTTCAGCCCCCAAAGGAGAAAACAAATCACAGCCTTATAGAAAACAGTCACAATGACTTCCCTCTGCAAATACCAAGCTCTTACCAGTTGACAGCACCCCTAGGGGGAAAGCTAGCACTTTTCTCAAAAAAATTGGCACATGATCACCCAAGACCAGTGGGTGTTGAATATAGTTTCTCAAGGGTACAGGTTCCACTTCCACACGCTTCCAAAACTAAAAGGTATGCCAAACCTGCCAAAAAACCAATGGGCAGAGGCACAAAAACAGATAGGTTCATAGGTTCATACTAGGCTATCTGCCCTAGGGCATTTATAAGCCTAGCCAGAGTGTGTGTGGCTTTCGCCACCCCTTGGAATGAGAATACTATGCCCATTTAGGGTTTAGTTTACTGTGCCTCTGTCTAGTAGTGACACAGAGATGACCCCCGGGGTAAACCTACGATCTCCCATCCACTCGTCAAGATTTCTCTTGAAGAGAGTCAGTGAGGGGCTCTGCCTAACATGGACTGGGATTCTGTTCCAGAGTGTAGGGAGCCTCTGGGTTATGAATCTGTCCCTCCAGCATGTCCTATTTATTTCTGTGTTGAGGTTCAAATCTCTCTCTCTCGTAGCTCTGGTGGATTTGGATTTTCTGAGGTGGAGCATGTCCATTAATTCCTGATTGGACATGGCCTTGTACGTCAGGCATAGATCGCCTCTGAGTAGGCGGTATGTGACTGAATAGAGCTGGAGTTTCTTCAGCCGGGCAGCATATGACATATGTTTGAGACCCTTGATCCTCTTTGTGAGGTACTTTTGGGGTTTTTCTAACTGCTGCAGTTGCAGCTCTTATGGATATGGGAGCTATTCAAAATGTTCCACAAGAAGAACAGGGCCAAGGATTTTACTCAAGATTTTTCCTAGTACCCAGAAAGGACAAAGCATGGAGACCAATACTGGACCTGTCAATCCTAAATACTTTCCTGGATGTTCCAAAATTCAAAATGTTAATACTACAACAACTCTTGCCCATGCTGGGCAAAGAGGCTTGGCTAGTTACTTTGTATCTCAAGGAGGCATACCTGCACGTCCCAGTCAGACAATCGTGCAGAAGATACCTCCGATTTATACCAGGCTCAATGCATTATCAATTCTCTGCACTGCCCTTTGGCTGATCTACTGCGCCCAGGGCTTCACAAAATGCCTGGCACCAGTAATTGCATTTTGCAGACAAAAAGGAATTCAAATATATCCCTACTTGGGCGACTGCCTTATTCAAGCAGAGAGCAAGGACATTCTTCTAAAGCACCTGGAGTTTGTAAAAAGATTACTAATTTGCCTAGGGTACACAGTAAACGAAAAGAAATCAAAACTAGTGCCCTCTCAAGAGATAATATTCCTGGGTGCAAGCTTAAATACAACTACCCAGATGGGCTTATCTCACACCAGACAAACAAAGACAACTGACTCATTACTTTCAAATAATGGCAACAAAGACCCAGCTCCCTGCAAGAAAAATTCTGCAGGCCCTGGGCTTCATGGCATCTTGCATTCTACTAATTCCATATGCCAAACTGCATATGAGAAAACTACAATGGTATCTAAAAAGTGTTTGGACTCAGCATTGTCACAGCCTAGAGACGATCATAACCTTGATTCCCTGCCTACAACAGGAGTTTCGATGGTGATCCCAGGCCTGTCACCACAACAAGGGACAGCCTTTCACCTTACCTACAGCCAGGCAGACAATAACAACGGATGCATTGGATTAGCCTGGGGAGCACATATGGCAGGAAAATGTATTCAGGGCACGTGGCCCAAGGAACAAATGCATCTTCACATCAGTCAAAAAGAAATGCTAGCTGTACAGAATGCCCTGACAGCCTTCAAGGACCTAATACATCCAGGACAATTATTAATAAAGATGGACAATACCACAGTTATGTGGTACATAAACAAGCAAGGGGGCACACATTCCTACCCCTTATGCAGACAAGCCATGACTTTGTGGAACACAGCACTGACTTACCAGGTACATCTGCAAGCACAATTCCTGCCAGGAACAAAAAATACACTGACAGACGAACTAAGCAGAAATCTCATGGATCCTCACAATTGGAAGCTAAATCCACAAGTGTTCAACATGATAACAAGGGAATGAGGATGCCCAGACATAGATCTGTTTGCCTCCCCTCACAATTGCCTTATCACTCTCAAGCATGGAAAGTGGATGCTCTATCTTTCAGCTGGAAAAACCTGACAGTCTATGCCTTTCCTCTGATGCCTCTTCTCACCAAGGTGATTCTAGAAGTCAGACGAGAGGCCAAAAATGATCCTGATTGCACCAGACTGGCCACGCCAGCACTGGTACCCAATCCTAAAGATTTTGTCCCAAGACCTGCCTTGGCCTCTACCTCAGATCCCTCATCTTCTGACACAGCAAAACAATCAGATTCTGCACAGTCAACTCAGAACCTTAAACCTGGCAGCATGGCAGATAATGTAGCCACTCGGACTGCACCTCTCTCTAAAGCTGTTATGGATGTAATTTTTGGAAGCCAGGAAACCCAGCACTAGGAAATCTTATGCGGAAAAATGGAAGAGATTCTGTGCTTGGAACCAGGCACAAGGGCACGACCCACTGGTCCCCAATATGCCTCAGATTTTACAATACCTGACTGAGATGTTGGACAAAGGCCTGTCTTTTTCTTCTATTAAAATACATGCCTCTGCCATTTCAGCTCATTACAATACGGATCCTCCTATTTTTTCACATCCTCTACTACGACAGTACCTCAGAGGGGCAAAGAATGTAAGACCCCCTAGGAGAGCACCAGTACCTACTTGGGACCTCAATTTTGTTTTAGAAAAGCTAGCACTGCCTCCTTTTGAACCAGCCAGCACAGCTGATCTAAAATTCTTGTCATGGAAAACTGCTCTGCTCCTAGAAATAACTTCACCAAGAAGAGTTTCAGAGTTACAGGCATTGATGGCTGTGGAACCTTTCCTCATTTTTCACCAGGACAGGGTTTCTCTAAGGACGAACCCAACATTCATGCCAAAAGTGGTCTCCAACGTGGCCTTAAACCAAACTATTAATTTGTCTACTTTTACCCAAATCCCCATTATAAAGGGGAAAGACTTCTGCACTCTTTGGATATACACAGACAACTACGATTTTACTTGGACAAAACAAAAGCTTTCAGAAAAACTGAGCAACTGTTTGTAGCATATGCTGCAGGATCACAAGGAAAACCTATTACAAAGCAGACAATCTCCAAATGGATAGGATACTGCATCCGCTTCTGTTATGCAGAACATGGCAAATCTGTGCCTAAGGGCATTAGGCCTCATTCTACCAGAGCAGCAGACACTTCAGCAGCTTTCCTCAGAGGGGTACCAACCAAAGACATATTAGAAGCTCAGTGCACACTTTTACCAAGCACTACCACCTACCTCTCTACTCTAAATACAGAGCAGGCTTTGCCACTGCAGTTCTGCAGGGCTTGTTAGCCTCGCCAAATCCAATCTAGACCCAGCCACCCTACCTCAGCTTTGGGATTCTACCCAAGTGTAATGACTGCAACAGTGAAACACGATGAACATAGTACAGTTGTATACCTACCATAAATGTAGATGTTCGAGTGTATTCACTGTTGCAGTCCTGGTTACGCACCCACCATCCTCCTCTTTGCTTGGGACTATTCTGTACTTCTCAACTCTATACAACCCATGTGGTGTATTTGCTTTTAGAAGAAGAAAATGTTTTTAGTGATATATGCATGGTTGTTTGGCATATTTTTATCTTTACAGCCTTCATATCTGGGGGCACCTGACATCTGGGGCAAGAAAAACCGAAGAAAATGGCTTTAGTTGCAACTTTTATACCCCTGGCGCACTGACGTCAGGGAAGAGGCGACAGCAACCGACGCCAGACCAAGACTTTGGAACTCGGGCCGACTACGGATCGCCTGCCAGCAGGATAACCCAAGTGTAATGACTGCAGCAGTGAATACACTCGAACATCTACATTTATGGTAGGTACACAACTGTACTTTTTGTTATGTGCAGGTGGCAAACGCAATCTGAGGATTGGAAGGAGGTTGCAGTGTAGTATGGGTAAGGAGGAGGAGCTTGGAGCTCTGATCTTTTTGCTTGGTATGCTGCCGGCTCGAATCTGTGTCGGATCCATAACCCATAGGTTGCTGACAAATGAAGTTTACCTACTCAGATGGAACGTTATGGTGAGTACATAACTTATTTTTCTGTTTCTAATTCTCCACTGTAAACACAAATTCCTTCATGACCTTTTTATGAGGCATGTTTCCCTTCACTAGTAACGTATTCATTTTTAATATCCATAAAAAATCTTGATATACATTTTTCATACACCATCTATTTCTTTGCTTTATAGCTTTAACCTTTTTATCCGTTAAATGTTCCCATTGATTCAAACAAGAATTTTGTAATGTAATATTTTTATGCCAAATTTTCCTGTTTTCTTCTATTCTATTCTTTTTGTAATTAGTTTCCATAATTTTATTTGTTCTTGATACATTCTTATTTATTAATTTCTCCATTCTTTCTCTTTTATTCATTTTAATTAAACTCTGTTCTATTTATATTTTTCCTTAAATATGTTTGTCACCAACTTATTCTGTTTTCCGTTTATCCATTCCAAGACCTTGTATAAATTTTAAAGGTTCTCCATATACTTTCGGGTTCAGTAAACCCAAACCCCCTTTATCCTTTTCCATGTGCAAAACCCTTCTTTTAACCTAATTTAATATAGATCCCCAAATAAATTGGAAAATAATGTCAGTAAACTGTTTTTCTGTCTCTTGGAGCCATGTACTCACTAGCTATATATGATAACTTTCCCATCCATATTGTATTTATCAAATATAATCTCTTACTTGATGACAATTTCTTCCTACTCTATATAGGCTCATAGGAGATTACTAGGTTATCGACCCAGAGGCCATTTTAAGCCTAGCAGTTTTCATCCTAATGTAATACCATAAAAATGCTAGCCATTACCCAAGATTGCATTTAGGGATAACTGCCCATGTCCAGGAGGGTTGTGGGCTCTATCTCTGGTAAGAATTTATGGTGCCCCATCCACTCGTCCAGGTTCCTCTTGAACAGTGTCATAGAGGTGCTCTGTTTGACATGAATTGGTAGCATGTTCCAAAGACATGGCAGTCACTGGGAGATAATCTGTCCCTTTAGCATGTCTTATTTAAATCCCATGTCATATTGTAGTCCTTGAAATGGGTAACCCTAGTCCTGTTTGATTTACAGATATGCAGCAAGTACATTAGGTTTGGGTCTTGGATTGCTCCATAGGCCAGACATGAAGTCTCCCCTAAGACGTCTATACAAGCGTAGCCATTTTAAATCTCTGAAAATTTTCTCCCATTGTTCCTTTATTATATCATACTCTCCAAATTCAATTCCTAACACTATTTGTTTTCAAAGTGTATTCCTTCTGGTTCCTTATCACCTCCTAATCCTTTACATTTTTCCTTATTAATGCTTAATCCATCTTCTTCTAGTCTATCATGCACATTTCTAATTACCTTTTTTCATTTCTTCTTCAGTTTTTGCTGTTAATATTGTATCATCAGTATAACGCATAATAATGGGACATTTGACTCCCATTTCTTGTTATATTTACTTTTGTCCAATTCTTCATTTATTCCTTTTATTACACTATTCATAACTATTACAAACAAAATATTACTCATTGGACATCCCTGTTTTATACCACTTTTCTTCTCTGTTTCTTCACTTAATCATCCATTTACTAAAACTTCAATTTTAGTATTTTTATATAGTGGTTCACATACTTTTGTAGTCTTTATACTAAAACTGTATTCTCCCATTATTTGCCAGAAAATATCATGCTGTATTGAATCAAATGCTCTATCAGCCACTATTTATTTTTTTGTCCCTTTTAATATCAACTGTTTCTGTAATAGTCATAAATACAATACTTCTTGGTTACCGTTTCTTCAAACTGCATTAACATCTTCTATTATACAATTGAATTTATTTTCTAATCTTTTCTGTATTATGTTCATAAATAATTTATAGTCACAATTGTTCAACATAATAGACCTCCAGTTCTTAATTTCATACTTTTCTTCGTAATTAATCCCATCATTTAACCACTCATTAAATACTTTCATTAAGACTACTACTTGCCATTGCATCAATTTCACATGCATTAAGTACCCTATACCATTTGGTCCGGCTGCTGAATTCACATTTATACTCTTCATTACCTTGTCTAGCTCTGCTATTGTAATTTGTTGTTCCAGCTCTTTATTTATTGCTTCTGTA
This sequence comes from Protopterus annectens, assembly GCF_019279795.1. Lineage (NCBI taxonomy): Eukaryota > Metazoa > Chordata > Ceratodontiformes > Protopteridae > Protopterus > Protopterus annectens. The sequence continues at coordinate 352,500,718 of NC_056738.1, forward strand.
AACTGCTTTACCCTCCACATACTTTTCCTTTTATTCCTTTCTTTATCTGTTTCACATACATAACTACAGTGTCCATTATGTGTGTGTTCTAGTTCAGTTTTTCCATTATTATTTTCATCTCTCTCAGTATCTTCTTTTACATTTACACCTAGATATGGTGATGCTTCTTTCTTTCCCTGTAAAAAATATTTTGTTTATATCATACATTTTTAAGGTTTTCTTAATTTTTTGATAAATCTATTCTTTTCTGAAATAATATTTTTCATTCCTGTCAAGACTATAACAGCTTTTTGAATTTCTCTGTATTCATTTTTATCTATTGGTCTTTTTCTTATTTTTCCACATTAAATACATTCTCTTATACTTCTCTTTAATATTGTCCACCATTCTGACCAGTTTTTATAAAATTCTCCCACTGTTAAATGATCCTTCCATAACATTATTATATCATACTTACCTTTCTTGTTCCATTCCTTTTCATTAATTCTCTTAATTCCTTTCTCTATTTTAATATATTCTTTGTTTTCACCTATTTCAATGCATATTGCCAAATGATCTGAAAAACTTGTCTCTAATATTACCTTTATTACAGTTTTCATAGTTTTAGATAGAAGAAAGTCTCCATCTGTTTGAAATTTCCCTCCCCGGTATGTACTCTTTCTGATTCTATAATTCAAACTTTCCATGTTATTTCTTCCATTACTTTATCTACTGTATATTTTTGCCTTTTATGTCTTAGATTGCAAATAAAATCCTGTGTTACTATTATCTCCATCTTTACTATAACATAATTTAATATTTCTAGGAATAACTTATCCATCTGAAGTAGGGAGTTCATTTGTCAGCAACCTGTGGGTCTTGGATCCGATAGCGGATCCGAGCCGGCAACTTTTTTCAAGCTAATGGATCCGAGCTCCTAGCTCCTCTCTTCACCCATAATGCCCTGCTAACCCTCCATGACCTCAGATCTAGTTTGCCGCGCTTCTGGATAGCTGGATCCCCTTGAGCTCAGCAAGTGAATTGTCAGATAAGTTTATATTTTCTGTCAAACTTTCCTTTTTTCTTTCAAATTTTAATGTTTGTAAGTGTTAGGTACCCTTTAGTATAAAAATATTTTTCTTTAATTAGTTCCCTCCCTTCGTTTGGTCGTTAGTGAGTGTGTGTTGTGTTTTTGGGGCCTGTGTGTTTGTGTAGATGTTCTTCGTGTTTCACTGTTGCAGTCATAACTGTAGGGTGCTCCTGCCGGCAGGCAGCCCGAGGTCGGCCAGAATCCCAAAGTCTGGGTCCGGCGTCGGCTGTACAAGCTAGTACCCTGACGTCAGTACGCTTTGGTACATAGCCCTCAGCCGACGCCATCTTCTCCAGTCTTTCTTGCCGTGCGGTGGAAAGCAGCTCGCAAGTCGGTTGGCGATTTTCGAACAGCGTATTTTGTTGTTGTCGGTCCGAAGTTCTTACTTCCCTTCTCAAAGCTAAGTACCCCGTTGGGGAATCTTTTTCTTGTTCCTCCGATGTCAGAAAAAGTTAACAATTGTATAACGTGTGGGAAACAAATACCTCATAAAGATTTCCACTCTTACTGTCTACCTTGCTTAGGCCCTGACCACGACGTTTCTTGTTGTCGGTTCTGTGCCAGGTTCAACTCTCGTACTATTAAGCGCAGGTACGATTGGGCTTTAAATTATTTTGGCAGACGCTTCAATTATAGAATGTCGTCGGACACTACCGCAATTCAAAAGAAGCGCAAAGACAAAGACAGGCCTCCGAGGTCCAAACAGGACTCGTTGCAGCTGGAGCCAGCGTCCGGTTCGGCTGTCGCCAGTGAGGCGCTTTTGCAGCCCCTGTCGTCCGCCACTTCTGAACCGATGGCCGATACGGACTCCCATGGGGAGCCATCAAGGCCCACTATTTTAACTGCTGCAGGACCTTCGGACGTCGCTCCTTCAGATGGGTCCGGAACCGCTGTGCAGGTACCGGCTTCTGAGGGGGTTTTCAGGCCTACTCACATCACTATTTCAAAGGCAAAGACAAAGACTCCTGTTAAGTCTAAAGTTCCTGCTCAAGCTGCTTCTGAATCTACTCCCAGGACACAGAAGCAATTATTGAAGATGGCTGAAGATTTGCTTACAATGATTAGGGGTTCTCACCCCTCCTGAGAAAAGGCCTCGACAGGATGTTACTCTGGATTCCTCTGACCAGGCTTCTGTATCTTCTGTTTCTTCCTCAGATCAGGACTATTCCTTTCCTCCTTATGAGGATTCTGATGCTGAGGACTCTTTACCCTCGGCCTCTCCGCCTGAGGATTTCTCTTTTGGGGAAACCTTGCATGAGATGAGGGAACATTTTCATTGGGAAGGACAGGAGTATTCTGCTTCCAAGAAGAGGCTTAGAGAATTTCTTCTTCTTCCTCAGCATAGGCCTTTAGCTATCCCTCCTGTTTTGGACATTGTAGATGATGCTTTTTCTGAGGCTAATTTGAATCCTGATTCCATGCCTCCTGCTCCTTCTAAGCCTGATAGATTTTATAGGGTCTCTGACTCTCATTTGTTCTTATTTAAAAACCCTTCTGCGGATCCTGAAACTATTTCTCAGGGCTCTAAGGCTGCTAAGGTTGCTACTTCTAAGAATCCTATTCCCTCTGAAAAGGATTCTCGTGCTTTAGACAGGTGGGGAAAAAAGGTATATACTTCTGCTACCCTGTCTGTAAGGGCTTTAAATTGCCAGTTTCATATGTTTAAGTATCAGCAATTTCTTTTGTCTGTTTTAAAGCAAAAGCTTGCTTCCCTTCCTGCATGTGCAGAGGATAAGGAACTTCAGGATGTTTTGCATGCTACTGAACAAGTGAACAAACATAGTTTACATTGTGGTTTTGATGCTTTGGATGCTTCTTGCAGGGCTGCTGCCTCTGGTACTGTTATCAGGAGACATGCCTGGCTTCGTGAACAAAGTTTACCTGAACAGGTTAAGGCTAAGTTATTAGATGCCCCTGTTCAACATGATGTTCTTTTTGGATCCAAGGCTGAGGAAGTTATTAAAAAGATGGAAGAAAAGGCAAAGTCTATGCAGACTGTAAAAGATTTCTTGCAAGTTCAGCCTCCTAGATTTTCCAGGAATTGGCCCTCTAAAAATTGGTCCTTTCCCACATCTGACAGGCCTCAAAGGGGAAGATATAGACGCTCTAGAGGTCGTGGTCAAGGTCAGGCCTCTTAACAGATCTAGACAATGGACTGCTTCTTCACCTAGAAGGGGAGAAGACAGATCCCAAACTCAAAGAAAGCAAACTCAATGACTCTCTCGGTTGGGCTACGGGACCCCTTCACCTGGATGCCCCTCTCGGAGGAAAACTGTCTCTTTTTTACAGAAATTGGACTCATATTACCCAGGACAAATGGGTATTGGACGTGATTTTAAAGGGTTACAAATTCCACTTTCACACTTTGCCAAGGGCTCACGGTTGGCCAGATCTGCCAAAACATCAATGGTCAGAGGCCTTAAATCAAGTGGATGCTCTTCTGGCCATGAAAGCCATAGAGCCTGTTCCACTCTCGGAGATGGGAAAAGGTTTTTATTCAAGACTGTTTCTGGTTCCAAGAAAACAAAGCTCATGGAGACCTATTCTGGACCTTTCTGTGTTAAACACCTTTTTGGAAATTCCAAAATTCAAGATGCTTACTCTGCAGCAACTAATTCCAATGCTCTCTCAGGACGCCTGGATGGTGACATTGGACTTAAAGGAAGCCTACTTACACATTCCCATCAGGCAGGAACGCAGGAAATTCCTCAGGTTCAAGGCAGGTTCGAGGCACTTTCAATTCTCTGTACTGCCCTTTGGTTTATCTACTGCCCAGAGTCTTTACCAAGTGCCTGGCACCAGTAGTGGCTTACTGCAGACTTCAGGGGATCCAGATTTACCCCTATTTGGACGACTGCCTTATTCAGGCAGACAGCAAAGATCTTCTACTTCAACATCTGGACTTTGTTCAACGCCTTCTCCTCCTACTGGGATTCTCAGTGAACACAAAAAGTCACATTTGATCCCTTCTCAACAAATGGTATTCTTGGGAGCCCTCTTAAATACAACCTTACAAAGGGCCTTCCTCACTCCAGAAAAACAAACTCAGCTGGCTTCTACTTTCAGCACCTTGGCAACTCTATCTCAGCTCACTGCAAGAAAATTCCTGCAGGCTCTGGGCTACATGGCTTCCTGCATTCTGTTGATTCCAAACGCAAGGCTTCATATGAGAAAGCTTCAATGGTATCTGAAAAGTGTATGGTCACAGCATTACCACGATCTGGATATTCTGGTTCCTCTGATCCCCTGCCTTCAGAGGGAGTTCCTCTGGTGGTCCAGGGTATGCACTTTAAACGAAGGAAAGCCTTTTAGTCTACCTCAACCTATTCAAATCCTAACCACGGACGCCTCGGATTATGCTTGGGGAGCACACTTTCTAGACAATTGCCAGCAGGGAACCTGGACAAAGGACCATCTTCACTGGCACATCAATCTGAAGGAAATGTTGGCAGTTCAAAATGCCCTTCTAGCCTTCAAGAACCTTTTGCAACCAGGGCCTCTGCTAATTCAAGACAGACAACACCACGGTCATGTGGTACATCAACAAGCAGGGGGGTTCTCATTCGTACCCCCTTTGCAGACTAGCTATGGCTTTATGGGACACAGCTCTAAATTAGAATCTACATATCCAGGCTCAATTCATTCCAGGGGAACAGAATCTCTTAGCAGACAGCCTGAGCAGAAACATTTCAGATCCTCACGAATGGATGCTAGACACCAACTTATTCAACAGGATTACTGCAGTTTGGGGATGTCCCCAGATAGATCTGTTTGCATCCCATCTCAATCATCAGCTGCCTCGCTTTTGCACCAGGTCCTTCCACAAAACAGCTTGGAAAGTGGATGCCCTGTCCTTCAGCTGGAGAAGCCTTTCAGGATATGCCTTCCCTCCTCTTCCTCTACTACCTCGGGTATTACTGAATATAAAACAGGACAAGCCCAAGTTCCTCATCTTGATTGCTCCAAATTGGCCTCGGCAGTTTTGGTACCCAACTTTAAAACACCTGTTCTTGGGGCCTCCTTGGATTCTCCCTCTGAACCCCTCGCTTCTGTCCCAGCATCAGGGTCAGTTACTACATTCCAATCTCAAGACCCTTTGCCTGGCAGCTTGGCTCTTCAAAGGAATTTGATTTCCTCTAGTCTTCCCAAACAAGTTTTGGATGTTCTTCTGGAAGCTAGACGGCCTAGCACTAGGAAATCCTATGCCTCTAAATGGAAGAGGTTTTGTATTTGGATGCAGGACCGAGGCTTGGATCCTCTGGTTCCTGATCTCTCTTCTATTTTGCTTTACCTTTCGGAACTTTTATCTAAAGGACTTTCCTTTTCTTCCATTAAGATTCATGCTTCTGCTATTTCTGCTCATTTCAGTTCTGATCCTCCTGTTTTCTCTCATCCTTTGGTGAAGCAATTCTTGAGAGGAGCTAAAAATTTGCGGCCTCCCAGGACCCCTCCTGTCCCTGCCTGGGATATTAATTATGTTTTAGAAAAACTTACTTTGCCTCCTTTTGAGCCTGCTGCAACTTCAGATATTAAGTTTTTATCTTGGAAGACTGTCCTTTTACTAGCATTGACCTCTGCCAGAAGGGTCTCAGAGTTGCAAGCTCTCATGGCTGTGGAACCATACCTTATTTTCCATCAGGACAGAGTATCCTTGAGGACCAATCCTACTTTCATGCCTAAGGTGATTTCGAAAGTGGCTTTAAATCAGACAATTCACCTTCCTACTTTCTTTCCAAATCCTCAAAATAAAGGGGAAAGGATTTTGCATTCATTAGATGTGCACAGACAATTACGATTTTACCTGGACAAGACTAAAGAATTCAGACAGTCTAATCAATTGTTTGTTTCTTTTGCCTCCAGTTCTCTTGGAAAGCCTATTTCTAAACAAACTATTTCCAAATGGATTGCTTATGGAATCAGATTTTGTTACACTCATCATGGGAAACAGTTTCCAGGTACCATTAGAAGTCATTCTACTAGAGCAGCTGCCACTTCTACAGCTTTCCTCAGAGGAGTCCCTACCAAGGATATCTTGAAGCTGCCACTTGGAGTTCTGTGCATACTTTTTCCAAGCACTACAATCTCCCTCTGTTTTCTAAGACCAGGGCAGGCTTTGCCTCTGCTGTTTTGCAGGGTATTCTTGCCTCCCTTCTTCTATCTAAAGCCTCCTCCCCTTTTACACTGCTTTGGGATTCCACCCTACAGTTATGACTGCAACAGTGAAACACGAAGAACATAGTACAGTTGTGTACACCTACCATAAATGTAGATGTTCGAGTGTCTTCACTGTTTCAGTCGGGGTTTCCTCCCTCCTATCCCTCTTTTTTCTACCTTTTCCTTTTTTGTGGTGTATTTGTGTTTCCTTGTTGGATTCATTTTTGTTTTATTGGGGACTTCTGACATCTAGGGCAAGAAAGGCTGGAGAAGATGGCGTCGGCTGAGGGCTATGTACCAAAGCGTACTGACGTCAGGGTACTAGCTTGTACAGCCGACGCTGGACCCAGACTTTGGGATTCTGGCCGACCTCAGGCTGCCTGCCGGCAGGAGCACCCTACAGTTATGACTGCAACAGTGAAGACACTCGAACATCTACATTTATGGTAGGTGTACACAACTGTACTTTCTACCTTTTACTTTTAAGTATGGCTGAGGCCCCAAAAGCCATTTTCTCGAAATGTACCGAGTGTGGCCATAAGCTCTCCCCGGCTGATGGCCACACTCGGTGCGTTCGGTGCCTTGGGGTTGAATACCTCTCCTCAGGCTGTACCATTTGTGCAGCGTTCAACCCCAGGGCACTGAAAGAGCGGAGGTCGAAGCTGGTCTTGGCGGGACTTTTACTCCCGGACTCAGATCCGGCCTCCGCTGCTCCCGTGGCTCCACCACAGCCTGTGGTTGCTGCCATTCCTGCCCCCCTTCCTCCGTCCGGGACTCAAACTCCCGCTAAAGCGTCGGAGGACAGGGAGGCCAGGAGGGAGAAACGGAGGGAGAAGCACCACAAGCGGCGGGCCGAGACCTCCATTTCGGCCCCGCCAGCTAAGCGGGCTTCTCCCTCCACTGCTAGGTCTCCTCCTCCTCGGCTCCGATCTCCTTGTTTCTCCCCGGGGCCCGAGGAGGAGGAGGCCCCGATCTCCAGCGAGGTGGCATTCCAGGCCTGCCTCGGTGACCTCTTCGAGATCTACCTTTAGTTTATCCGATGCAGACTTGGACCGGATGATGCGAAGGTTCATCCAGGCCCAGCTGCAGATGGGAGTGCTCTTGCCTCCCCCCCTTCGGGGGGGAGCTCGACACCTTTTTTCCACCCTATTGCTCCTTCTCCGACCCGCTATCCGGGTTCGGAGCGTTCAGAGCCGAGCAGCGTTGGAGCCGGGGGTGGGTCGGCGCCGACAGTACTCGGTACTTCAGATCCGACCCTGCCCTCGAGCCTGTTGGATCCGACCTCTCAGAGCCGTGGCCTGAGCTTCGGATCCGAGGGATTCAGTGTGCCTTTGGCTCCGTCCAGGTCGGAGCGCACTGGTCCTTCGGATCCGATGGTCTCGGCGCCGGTTCTGATCCCTTCATCGGATCAGAGTGGGAGGCAACTTTCGGATCCAAGAGAGAGTGGTTCTCCCTTGGCCTTCGATGTTTTGGAGAGGGCTCTGTTGAGAGCATCCGGACCCCCGGTCCTTGTTTCGGCTCCTCCCTGCACTCCCTCTCTGCTGGGCCAGGCTTCCATCACCCGGCCAAAGGGACAGCCTGCTTCAATGTCACAGATGGTTCCATTGGAACAAGATGTTGCTGGCGAGGCCTCCTCGGACAGCCCCCCCGAGGAAGTGCCCCACAAGCATAAGTGCAAGAGGAGGCACGTGGACTCCCCTGAGTCCTTAACCGAGGACACGGACTTGAAGAAGGGAAGGCTCCCCAAGATCGCTTCTGAGGATGTCTCCTTTGGAGACATCATGGAGATGCTGAGGATCAGAGGTGGGTGGTCTGCCCCCAAGTCTTCCTCCGATGAGTCCGTGTTTCTGGAGGCATTCGAAGCAGGCCCGTCTACCTCTTGGGTGTCCCCTTCGGCCGACCCCCTGGTGGATCTCATCACCACCAGGGATTGGAAGGATCCGGGCACCGTGGAGCCAATACCAAAACGCCCGGACAAAATACTTGGCCCCCCCTCAGACCGATCACACTGGAGTAAGGGCCCCCCCGTAGATGCCATGTTGACGGCGGCAGCCACGAAGAGGGAATTGGCTCAGGAGAGCCCATCAGTCCATCCAACGAGCAAGGAGTCCCGCTCGATGGACCGCTTAGGGAAGCGAGTTTTTAGTTCAGCAACCTTCTCGGTAAGGTCTCTGAACTATATGGCGCATGTCATCAGGATGCAGCGGGATCTTATCAAAGAATACGCTGCCTTCCCCCCTGAGTCCATGTCAGCGGATGACAAGCAATTGTACTCAACCCGAATGGCCACTCCGATCAATTTCTAATACCTCTATGCGGCTATTGTCCCACGCCACAGAGGGAGCCGCTAGGGCTAGCGGAGCAGGCCTAGTCATGAGACGTCAGGCCTGGCTCCGTCATTGTGACTTTGCGGAGCCTTTTAAAGCGTCCTTTGCGGACTCCCCCTTTGATGGTTCTGCCCTGTTTGGCAAAACGGTTCGCGAGATGCTTGTCCAGAGCGAAAAGGACGGGAAGACGTTGTCTGCCGTCGGAGTCCGCTTCTCTGCTCCCCAGCGGTCCTTCTCGAAGAACCAAAAGGGTCAGAAGAAGATGTGGTTCCGGAAATCGCAACATTCCCAACCCGCTCCGGGCAACCAGTCCTACCGTGGCAGAGGAGGACAGGGAGGACGCCGCCCCAGGGGCAGAGGGGCTCCGAGAAACTTTGGGTCCAGAGAACCTTTCTCTGAGCGACGCGCGCAGCAGCCCTGAAGGGTTGCCCGGCTGCTCCACTCTGGAGGCAGTCGGGGGGGCACTTCTCAGAGCACCTAGCGGCATGGGAGTCCATCACTACAGACCGCTGGGTGCTTCGCATTATATCCAGAGGGTACAAAATACCATTACTCCATGTCCCCAAACTCAAAAACCTCCCCGATGTACCACCCGATCAGAGGGAGGCCGCAGCTGCAGAAATTCAGCAGCTGCTAAGAAAAAGAGCCATCCAGCCCGTCCCCCAAGACCAGCTCGGATTAGGGTTCTACTCCAGGTTCTTTTTGGTGCCAAAAAAGACGGGGGACTTGAGACCGATTCTAGACCTTTCCCGCTTGAACCTGTCAGTAACCAAGGAAAAATTCCGAATGGTCACTCTTCAATCTATTCTTCCCCTTTTAAGGGAAAACCATTGGATGTGCTCTATAGACCTCAAGGATGCGTACTACCACATTCTAATGGACAGACGATCCAGGAGGTTCCTCCGCTTCCGGCTGGGAGCCAGTCACTATCAGTTCAGGGTCCTTCCCTTTGGCCTCACCACAGCTCCCAGGGTGTTCACCAAGGTATTAGCAGTGATTACGGCCCAGCTGAGACTCCAGGGAATACAGGTCTTTCCGTACCTGGACGACTGGCTCCTGACCGCCTCAACAAGGCATCTACTTTGCTCAGCCAGAGACTTCTTTCTCCGCCTAGCTCCACAATTAGGCATTACCATCAATGTCGACAAATCTCTTCTGGCCCCAACACAAGTCATAGAATTCATAGGTGCCAGAATAAACACCAGAGAGCTACGTGCCTTCCTAACCTCCGAGAGATTCCGGAATTTGCAACTCCATGTGCAGGCCATCCTCCAATCAGAGACTTCTCCAGCGGAATTGGTCTTGAGGGCACTAGGCTCCATGGCGGCAGCGATTACGCTTCTTCCAGCACCCGAACATGCGGGTACTGCAATGGACACTTCTTGTGCAATGGTCCTTTCTATCCCTTCCTCTTCACCACCCAATTGCTATCAGAAAGGTTTGCAGGAGGGCTCTATTATGGTGGCTCCAAGCCTCGGACCTCCATACGGGCCGTCCCTTCTGCACCTCTCCCCCTCTCGCCACGGTGACCACGGACGCCTCCCGCCTCGGGTGGGTGGGGGGGCATTATTCAGGCAGGACAGTCCAAGGCACGTGGAACAACACAGAGACCTCCTTGCATATCAACGTTCTGGAGATGAGAACGGTGCTGTTCGCGTTGCAAGCACTTCAGGATCTCCTCCCCACAGGAATGATTGCGATTCAGTCGGACAACATGTCGGTTGTCTGGTACATCAACAAACAGGGGGGAACCAGATCTTACCCCCTATGCCGCGAAGCCATGAGAGTATGGGAATGGGCGATCTCCACCAACCGCTTTCTCATTGCAACGCACATTCCGGGACGGACCAACATCCTAGCGGACAAGCTCAGTCGCACCCTTCTTACCCCGTACGAGTGGTCTCTCAATCCACTAGTAGCGAAGCAGATATTCACAAAATGGGGGCAACCCTGCTGCGATCTTTTTGCGTCTCCATCAAACACCAAATGCGACAATTTCTTCGCTCTAATCCCCCCTCCAGGGGAAACTCCAAGAGACGCTCTGGTGCATGCTTGGCCACCCGGTCTACTTTATGCCTATCCTCCGCTACCCCTGATGCTGCAACTCCTACAGAAAGCCTCACGGTTGGGGAGCAGGATGATCCTCATTGCCCCATTCTGGCCTCGGCAAATTTGGTTCCCTTACCTGTGGTCTCACCTTGTGAATCCTCCTTGGATTCTAGATCCCACTCCGGATCTCATCTCCCATCCGTCGAACTTACTGACCCCAAACCTGGGCAATCTCTAACAGCTTGGTTGCTCCAGTTCCACTCCTAGTTAGGACTCCCGGTATCTCTTCACCAGTCAAAGCCATCCTTGTGGCAGCGCATAAGCCTTCCACCAGGAAAGTGTACCGCAGTAAATGGAAACGTTTTTCCATCTGGGCGGAGCATCATGACCTAGATCCCTTTACGGCTCCTCTTCCATCTATATTAGACTTCCTAACCGAACTCTTTCAGGAAGGTGCTAGTTGTTCAACTGTCAAAGTGCAATTGGCAGCCATATCACATTACCATGTGGGACATGATACATGGCCCCTATAAAGGAAGCCGTGCCACCATGGGATCTTGCATTAGTTCTTCAAGCCCTGACTGCTCCACCTTTTGAACCCGCTGCTTCATTAGATCTCAAATTCCTGTCTTGGAAAACAGCATTCCTTCTAGCCATCAGTTCAGCAAAGAGTGTTTCGGAGCTTCAAGCTCTCTGTGTGAAGCCTCCTTATTTGATCTTTCACCCAGACAGAGTGTACCTCAAGATCAAGCCCTTTTTTCTCCCCAAGATAGCATCAGAAACCAACATAAATCAATCCATAAATTTACCGGTTTTCTTCCCTAAATATCAGAATAAGGGAGAGTACAAGCTGCATTCATTAGATGTTCATAGGCAGCTTCGTTTTTATACTCATAGAACAGCTGGCCATAGGCAATCCGACCAGCTGTTCGTTTCCTTTGCCAAATTTAATTTGGGGAAAGCAATTTCAAAAGTATCTTTATCACGCTGGATTTCTCAATGTATCCTATTGGCGTATCAAGTCTCTGGGAGGAGTTCGTGCTCATTCCACCCGCTCCATTTCTACTTCTGTGGCCTTCAAGTCTAGAGTCCCATTGGATGATATTTGTTCAGCAGCCACTTGGGCTTCATCTCATACCTTTATTAACCACTACAAACTGGACGTGATTTCTAGAGGGAGAGCATCCTTTGGCTCTGCGGTGCTTCGCAATATCCTTCCATGATGGCCACCCAAGGTGCAGGTAGCTGGGGACTCTGTCCCACAGGTTGCTGACAAATGAACTCCCTACTTCAGATTTAGAAGTTATGTACTCACCATAACGTTCCATCTGAGTAGGTAGCTTCATTTGTCTGCAACCATCCCCCCCTCCTTCCCCCTGGCCTTCTTCGGATCTATTGGTAGTTGGATACCCATTTTTTTGGGTAAATATTGAGGGGCAAACTCGATCTGAGGTCATGGAGGGTTAGCAGGGCATTATGGATGAAGGGAGGAGCTAGGAGCTTGGATCCATTAGCTTGAAACAAGTTGCCGGCTCGGATCCGATATCGGATCCAAGACCCACAGGTTGCAGACAAATGAAGCTACCTACTCAGGTGGAACGTTATGGTGAGTACATAACTTCTAATTTTCTTTATATAGCACATATGCATATATTGCTGTTAATCTGTACACTTTCCCTTCCCATCTAAAGTCCACTACCATCAATCTTCCTAATATAATTAAAGTATAATCTAGATTGTTTATTTCTTTTCTGTATAGTATAGCAATCCCTGAGCAATTTTCATAACCCAGATTCCATATTATACCACCTAGCCGTAATGCCTCTGTATCTTCTAACACTGTCAAAGCTACATCACACTTATTACACCATCTGTTACTCCAGTTTTCCTAACTATATTCTTTATACTGTTCATAATCGATACAGTTCTAAGATTATTAGCTGTCCTCCTGTTTAATCTGCAAAAGATTAATTATTCATTTCCTTTCTTTTTAGCTTTTGCTACTAAATCCGGAAATGTTATTTTCCTATCTCTAACCTTTGTCCCAATTGAACTTTTCTTTTTACCTATTTTCCAATTTGTATCCACTTCTTCACTAACTTTGTTCCAGTTTCCCTCTCCCCTTCCCCTTTATATACATTATCCATAGTCTCTTCTGGGTTTATATTGTTACTTTTGCTCTTATATTTTGTTGTGCTTCCTGTTGCAGTGTTTCTTTTTCGTTTACATTTTGTTTTTTAATATCACACTCCTATCTCCTTTCCTTCTTGCAATCCATCCGTACATGTTCTGTTTACTTACATTTATAACATGTTTTCACAATTTTTAGCATCATGACCAATTTCTCAACATAAACAACATCTTTTTTTATCACAATTATTTATAAAACGTCCCTCTTTCCCACAGGAGAAAAAAAAAAAACATGTTTTCAGTTAGCCCCAGTACTTAACAATAGCTCTATGGCCATCAACATTAATCATCCTTGGAATATGTACAGTTTTACCATTTTCCATTTTCAAAATCACATTATTGTCCCAAGTCCCTGTCTAAAGTTCCATATTATCAGTAACTTTTGAAATGTCCATTACTTCATTACAAAAGTTGGTACTTGCATATTATTGCAACCAGATTTTTGAGATAACGGTTGTTGGCCAGTGCGGAAATGTAACCGTTCATGGTGTGACAGTGTTAGACAATGGGTTTTCTTTCACACTAATGGTTGTTTTAGGCAGGGTTGTCATTAAAAAAAAAAGAGTAAGTTAATGTTGCTGTTTAGGTATGCACTTTACCGCCAGCATGTCATGTAGCTCGCAGTAAAGTGCATACACGCTTCAGCTGTCAGGGCTGCTGTCTTGCTTACTGCAGTTGCTCACCAGTTTCCCCCCACATAAAAAGGCACAGACACAGGAGTTATGTTTCTGCTTAACTTTTTGTATTTTTAACAATTTTTAAACATAGACTCTAGTCCAAACATGACAGTAATGACAAGAAGGGCATCATCAGCCAGTAACATGTTTCCGTACTGTTAGTATAGTTTAGTCAGGAACCCGTAATCCGCTATCAACATCATCCACCTTGACATTTTACCAGCATTAGTGTTCCTCAACTTTCGCATTGCAATGGTAGTTTTCCATTCTGTTTACACATTTTTAACAAAGTATTACTTTACTGAAAACATTGTTCCTGTGTCTGTTTTCCTTCTGTGAGGGCTTCATTCCTCACAGTTCAAATATTCCATTCATCAGTTAAGACACCATCCCTGACAATTCAGGCGTGTGCCTGTAATGCACGCAAAACAGGAAGAAGATTGTTTCATCTTTTTCTGTGCCTGAAAATAGTCCAGAGGTTTTTTTGCCAGCAATAATGAGTTTGCACAACACTTTGCAGTGTTTCATGCGGTCATCTGCATTCAACGAAGCAAAATTCGCAACTGCAAAAATCTGGTTGCAATAATACACAAGTACCCAAAAGTTCCTTAATATTTTTTACAGTCTCTCTTTCAGTTTCCGCTCAAAATTGTATATTGACTTTTTTTCTGCGTTTCTCGAAAAAAGTCTTTATAATATATTTATTCCATGGATGTGTCTTTTTTTCTCTCCATACAAGTTTCTGAAGTTTTAGCAGTCTGAAACAAATTTCACAATAAGTCTTTTTTTTAATTAAAATAAAAGCTCTTACCTCCTGTGCCTTCATGCCTAAAGGCACAACTGCCTTGTCCCAAATTTCATACCTGTGCATTTCTACTTCTTTCTTACTCTGAATTCGCAGTGCGTGTTTCTTCTTTTCTGACTCTTCCGTCTTCTTTCTCTCCCTTCCAGTTTCATTTTGTATTCCAGCTGCCTCCACAAACTATTTATTTTGCTGTTCTTCTGCTTTATTTAATTTTTCCATAATCCCCCCATACTTCTTTTCCCATCTCCGGTTCACTGTGCTGTATTAAGTTTTCCAATATATCATTCCGCAACCCTCCCTACTTTTTTTTTCATCTCCAAGGAAATGTTATCTTTCTCAAGAGACGGATGTACATTGCATGTGATTGACTGCAGAAGTAGACCCTAAACTGTCTAGTCTGCCCTTTAAGTACATTTAACATTCTAACGCCTTTACTTTTATACCTTTCTTCTATAATTTCTTCTTCACCTTTCGACCCTTTGAAAAGCTCTTGCTGGAAATCTCTTCTGTTTCCTTGATCCGATCTTCTTTTTCTTCCTCTCAAACAGCTCTCTCCTCTTCAATAACTGTAAACATCTCTACGGAGACAGCATTCACCTCAACTGTGTTCTCTTTGGAAGCCATGTTTTGCGTGCCGTTCTCCCAGTTGTCACAGTGCTAGGAATGGAACAGATGATTCACACTCTGTGGCCACATGCACCTTGAGTGCCATAGCGAGTAGGGGAAATTCCCCAGTGGCCTTGCTAAGTCTCCTCAATTCGGTACGAGTATCACCTTGGGTGTCCTTGAAAGGAAACTACTGGCTTCATGGGATTAACCTGGTCAAGAACAGATAAATAATTTAAATAAACAGAAGGAGCACCACAGGAGTGTGGTCTCTCTTGCTTTATCTTGAGCATAATGATAGGTGTTGCAGAGCTTCATCCTAGCACATGTAAGTGTTAATAAGAAAGGTTTGAGGTTCACCTTGCATTAACAAGCTGGAGGTGAAGAAGAATGCCCAGCATATGGTGTGAATGGAGAGTCATTCTCACAAGGGTAGGCATTAAGCAGAAAGGTGAAAGAGCTGATTGAGACCAACACCTGTATTGTCAGCAAAGCCTGCCTTGGCTGAGGTAGACGTCATACCCTCTCTTCTTGAGGGTTGAGCAGTATCTTATGTCATATTCATATGAATGCCTGTTTACATACTTAGAGAGTCGCCTTCCATCATCTGCTTTTAAGAACAAGGCCTGGACCTGGGGAGCACCAGGCATCTGCAATTCTTCCAAGCTAGAGCATATAATCACTTTTCAGCCAAACAGAATAGACTTTTATTCCCTTGAACATGACTCAAAGGTTTTAACTCAGCCGTGTGGAGCTACCTTGCTTTACCATTACCAAGCTGAAGTTTGCTGGCAGAGGTTTATCTTGAACCTGCTGAGACTTCAGCTGTTTCCTCTTTAGCACTGTACCTTTGTAGTTTTTTCAGCTGCTGATGGGAAATTGCAAAACCATTGTGAGACAGTACCATTCATTAGTACAAGTTTAGGCAAGCAGTAGGCCCTTCTCCGATTTTCTCCATGCTAGGATCATACCGTCACCACCTACCCAGTGGTGTATAAACAGTACTCCCTTGCCCTCCAAATGATTGAACAGATCAGTCACTTAACTATCTAGTCATTGAATTCCTCCCCTCCTTCTCTACCAGTTTGCCTTTTATCCCTTTACTATCCTATCTCATTTTTCAAGTTTTTCCTGACTGCCCAGGCTTTGGCTGGGCTCTGTGAGCTTTCAGATTCTGAGCTTAGCGAGTTGTTAAAGGTTCACTGTATGGCCTCTACACTGATATCAGTAACACTGTGGCAAGAACAGTAGCTGCAGGCAGTTGCCTGCTTAAGATTGCCTGGTTATTGTCCTTTCATAATGGGCTCCAGAGCAGTCTCAACATTCTTAATGCTTCTTTCAGGTTGGGGGGGGGGGGGTTTCCATTGAGTCTGTTTAGCTTATTATTGAGGATCTGCAGAAAAAAACATAAGGCTCTGTCCACACAGGAGGGCATGCACATACCTACCTTACTCATTCTCTTTCCATTATACATGTCTGGGAGCCTAAGAAGAGAATGTCTGTCTCTGCAGAGGTGTCGATCTCACTGACTCCTTGCTGGGTCTGCCTGCAAGGAACTCTTTATTTAGAATACATGGATTTTGAAATAAAATTGTTACACCTTGGAGTAGCAGTAGCTAATTTTGTCATCTTCATGTGAACAAGGCACTGTTAGAGAAGATGGCTCGGTTGCAGTCCCTTTGACAAAAAGTGAATGTGGTTTTATGCCGACAGCAGGGCAGGAATAAGAGTTCATCTGTCTTATTCTGTGCGTTCCTTATTTGAAAAAAGGTGGGAGTGTAGAGTCTTGTCCCATCCAGGACCTCATTACATTCAGTAGGCATATCAGTGCATGGTGTTTTGCACATCCGCCCACAAGACCTTGCTGCCATTGCTAATGTAGGTCAGCTGGATGATGTCTGTGTATGATGGAGGATGTCTGATGGCACACTAAATTTTGGGAATCCAGATTAAGATTCTTTGTGTTTTGTTGGAGATAGTACTTTGTCTGTATAAGGTGCTTTATATTTGCATTGTCTGTATAAACTGCTTTGTAGTTGCAGTTCTTGTTCCCCTGGTTTTCATTCAAATGGTGATCATAATATCAGGAATGTTGTAACTAAATTGTTTCTTGATTTTCAAGCATCTGTACAACATTTTGCTGGTGGCGTCTTCTTGGACTGTTTGGGCAGCCCTGATGTGGCCATTGCCGTGTGTACAGTATGTTTGTGTTGACTGTCAAATGGAAGAAGTCCTCTTTTACCTCATTTACATAGGAGCAACCCTGAATGTGGTACAGGGCCACTTACTCCTTTCCCTGGAGATGGTCTAAGAGGTCAGAGATGTTTGCTGTGTAGGGGCAGCACCTTCTGTAGTCTGGTGTGTTATCACTTCTTGACTGGATGGACTTAATGCACTGGACTGGCGGAGGGATCTCTCTGTTGTGTCATTGCTGACATGAGTTATTGATAGTGAAGGCATCAGTGACAGGATGGGGAGGCTGCCCCTGAGAGGCTATGGTCCAGATGTATGTGGAGTGGCTTCATCGAGAAGGTAATTGGTTGACATCTTAAGCTGTAGCAGAAATCAGCACAAGTGGGGTAGTGCTTGGATAATCTTCCAAGACTGGGACGCCCCATGTATCAGTTTGTTCATATGCAAGGAATTGTCATCTTTCCCGAGAGAGGGAAGCACATTGCATGCGATTAACTGCAGAAGGAGACATTAAGGTCGTTTAGTCTGCCCTTTAAGTACATTTAACATTATATCTCCTTTTCTTTTACACTTTTACCCTTTCCTTTTTACTTTTTAGTGCCCTTTTGAATGACTTTGTGTATTTTCTCTGCATAATCAACCCACTTTGGTACAGTATCCCCTGGGTCCACTGTCCTTTCTGTGCAGAAGTACCTTTGTAGATCCAGGTACTGGTTTGTCATTGCAATCTACTGTCTGTGCCTCTGCATCTTCTTCCCCTCTTTGTTTGGCTGTTCACAATGACCCCTACAAATTTCCCTGACACATATTTAGTCTTCACAAATGACCTCCATACCTCCACACAGCATGCATCTATAATTCAGTATGCAGATGACACTACCTTAATCTGTGCTGCACAAAACATTCCCACCCTCCTCCAAACAACTCAACTAGCATTCTCTGACGTTGAAAACTACCTTACCAAAGCCCAACTTATCCTCAATCCAACAAAAACTCAGCTTATGATTATAACCAGTTCTAACAAAAACACTAACAGTCAATTCACTATCTACTCCACAAATGCTACTCCAATTGCTCCAGTGGCACAGGCTAAGCTATTGGGAATAACCATAGACTCCCACCTAAAATTTGATAGTCATCTCAACTTGACTATTAAAAAAGTACATGCCAAACTGGGGTCACTCTACCGTATCAAACCATTTCTTACCAACAACACAAGATCAGCCATTGCTCGCTCCCAGTTTCTATCCACCCTACTCTATGCATCTCCCATTCTTACTAATCTCAGCAAAACTGAACTAAGCAAAATGGAAGCCTGCTATAACAGAATTGCCCGCTTTGCTGCAAATTGCTCATATAGAACTCATCACTGTACTCCTTTGAGACAGCTCTACTGGCTTGAACTGCCCAACCTCCTAACCTACAATCAGCTCTGCCTCTGTCATTCTATCTATTACCTCCCCAATAAGTGTCCTGCCCTCAAAAACCTAGTACGTCATCACTCAGCCAGAAGGCCTCTTAGATCATCAAGCAAACTACTACTAGAAGTCACCAACAGCTACAATAGCTTTGGAGATGCACTATATAGTAGTTCAGTGGCTAAAAAATGGAACTCTGTCTCTACTAGCATTCAAAACACATCAGCCAAAGCCTCCTTTAAAGACCTCATCAGGCAACATCTCAAGCAAAGTTGGCAGTGCCATGATTGCTCCCCATGCTAGTGAAAGCATATATATATATATATATATACTAAATCTAGAGCTTGATAGTAGAATCTACAATGTATGTACTGTACCTGTGTACTATGTATGTATTCTACCTATGTTCCAAATTTCAGCTGTACACCACAAATCTATTAATCACCTTTATTTTTAAAATTAATATTTTTTTGTTTGTTCTCTCCACTGTAACTGTTTATGTGCCGCATACCACTGTAAAAACATGTGTCTTGTAATTGGTGTGTATACTGACCATGTCTAAATAACTAAATGTGTTTGTACTTTTTCTTTGTGGAGCTTTTCCTCACCGGGCCTCTGCTGAAAAAGGGCCTTTTCAGCTCAGTCAGATACCCCCAGTTAACAAATGTAAAATAAATAAATATCTCCATCTGTTCTGATGTGTAGTGAGAAGAGGTCCATGCCATCTGTTCTATGGCCATATCCTTTTCCTTCCATCCCATGCTCCATTCTGGTGGCTTTCCACTGGACTTAATCCAGTAGCTGATATGCCACCCCTTTTCAGACCGGCGCACAGTAATTAGTGTGTCTTGAGCAGGGACTTGTAGAACTGTGAACATTACCTTTGTTTCAGGAGTTTTTCCCACCTGAGAATATCCCACTTGCTGTTGCAATTCCATTTTTAGTCAATAACCATTTGAAATGTCAGGACACACTAGAGCAAGTCCTGAAATATGGAGATTGAATTGCTGAAAGAACAGACTTGCATATACCAAGTTAGAGATGCCATTTCTCAGAATATTACCTTTTTGCTCCACGGTATGGTGGTCTTGAAGTTGCCATGTACAAGTAAAGGGTCTTACCCTGCTCCCCACATGGGGGTGCAGGGGGCATGCCCCCCTAAAAGAAGTTTTAAGGAGAAGAGTAATTTTTGAGATTCGCTGTTCTATAGATTTCCATTTCGTTTTTTTTTCTCTGATTTTTGGCGTTCAGTATTTAGAGTGCCGACATTTCAGTAGGGAGCCTTTTCACTCTGCTTCTGTTGGTTTAGTGCAGGTATAATCAGCATACCCATCCACAGATCCTTTTCCTGCATTTTTGGCATCAGTTTCTCTCTCTCCTGGCTGACACTTTGACTGCCTTGGTGGTATGATCCCTGTCTCACAGGTCTGTGGTCTGAAGTTTGTCCCTGCACTGTGGCTAGTCTGCGTGAAGTTTGAATATCGGCCTTGTCTTTTTTTTTTTTTAGGTAGTATTTACCCTTGCTGTTGTAGCCTAGGCCGTGGATAAAAAGGGTCCACAGACCATCTCAATTAACTGCATAATAAATAATACTTCACACTTTGATTTTTGTGGTCCATGTGCATTACCTTTGCACTTGTATGCAGTGAGCTTGAACTGCCATGTTTCTATCCAGTTGGTCACCCTTTTCAGATCCTTCTCTAGATTCTTCCCGTATTCACCAGTGCTTCACCTGTCTGTGTACCATCAGCAAAAAAGTTGCTCCTTTTCCCTTGTCCCTTAGTCACGTCAGAAACACACTGAAGAGTTTGGAACTCCCCATTAAGCTCTGCTAATCACTTAACTTATTCCTGACTTTGTCCCCCTCCCCACAGTTTTTTCTATCCTACCCTTCAGCAATCTAGCAGTCCATGTTCTTTAGTCTTCATTGTGCCCCCAGCATCTGCAGTTTCCTCGTAACCTCCTGATGAGGATCAAGTTAAAAGCTTTAGTACACAGACTGATTTACTAAAATAAAAAAAACTTCTGCAATAAAAGTTAACAGCAAAACATCAAACTCTTATACCATTAAGGGCAAGTAACACTTCTCTGGTGCCTTGGCTGTCAGAAAAGCCTTTTTCAGAGTACATCTTTTTGCTGGTAAGCATACACTTAAATACGTGCATTGATTAATTAAATAATCATCCAATTAAGAATTCACTAAAAAAAGCCAACTAAAAAGGTTAACTTTTAATATGTTTTTAACCTTATTAAATGCTTCCAAGAGAATTCCCTATTCAAACTTCTTGGAAATATTGTATCATATTTTAAAATAAATGTTCCTTCCTTCTTATTAAATTTTCCTTAAATTTTTTATCAGTACTAAACCTAGTATTTACTTGTTCCAAAACAGTTGCCTGTAACCCCTGTGGGTCTCCATTATGGTGTTCCTTAAAGTGCATAGCTACAGACGTCCATGAACATGAAATGCAGCAGCTACTTTGCCCTGATCCACTCTCTGGGGAACCCCCAAGAGATGCACTTGTGCAGGATTGGCCCCCGGGTCTTTTCTATGCCTTCCCTCCTTTTCCATTCATTCCCAAAGTTCTTCAGAAAGCCAGTGCATTGGGAAAGACCTTAATATTTGTAGCCCCGTACTGGCCTCCTGAAATTTGGTTCCCCTTCTTGTGGCCTCATCTTCAGGAGGACCCTTGAATTCTGGAACTGGTGCCGGATCTTCTGACCCATCCGTCGGGAGCACTCCATCAATCTCTTCAGACCCTCAAGTTGACAGCTTGGCTGCTCCCAATTCCAAACATAGCCAGGCTACATAACCTTTCACCTGCAGTGCAACATATCTTGATTTCTTCTCACAAGACGTCTGAGAAGATTATATCTCAGCAAATGGAAAAGATTTTCCTTCTGGGCCTTAGAGAATCATATTGACTCTTTTGGCACCTACATCTTCCATTCTGGAATTCTTAACAAAGCTTTTTAATGATGAAGCAGCTGCAGCTACTGTTCGAATAGAATTAGCAGCAATCTCAAATTTTCATTTTGGAGATGAAAGACAAAATATCATGTCCCACAGACTTTCTAAAGCTTTCTTGAGAGGCACTAACCTGTTGAACTACCCATTAAACCATCATTACCACCATGGAACCTAAATTTTGTATTATCCCATATAATTCTTCCCCCCTTTGAACCTGCATAATCCTGTGACTTACAGTTCTTAACCTGGAAGACTCTTTTCCTAGTGGTTATCACATCAGCTAGGAGGGTTTCAGTGTTAACGGGTGTTACCTATCAAAAACCCACTTATATGCTGTTCCACAGTGACAGAGTCTCACTGTGTACAAACTCATCTTTTTTACCAAAAGTATGTTCAGAATCCAACTTAAATCAGTCCATAGACTTACCATTTTTTTTTACTTGCATATGGCAGTAAGGCAGAGTATATGTTACACCAAATTGATGTGCATAGACAATTACATTCAGTTTACACAGAACAAAAGACCTTAGAAAGACTGACCAGTTGTTTGTATCCTTTTCAGACTGCAAAAAATACTAATCTATCCAGATGGTTGTCATACTGCATTTCATTCACTTATCAGTCAGTAAACAAACAACTGCCAGACAAAATAAGAGTTCATTCTACTAGGGCTATTTTGACCTCTTCTGCATTTCGTGCAAAATTCCCAATTGATACCATTTGTGCAGCAGCAACGTGGGCAAGGCCTTATACCTTTATCGCTCATTACAAAGTGGATTTGGCCTCCAGGGACAGGCCTTCTTTTGAGTCCAGTGTTCTGAAGAATGTTTTCTCGTGAGCCACCCAAGAAAAATGTTGCTAGGGACGCTGTCCTACAAGTACAGAATGAAGGCGAGATAGGACAACTTCACATAAAGAAGTTATGTGCTCATCATAACATTCCATCTGAGGTGTCCATCTCGCCTTCATTCTTGCGTTCCCCCCTCCTATACCCCCAGACTTTGGCTCTTGGACGACCAAGAGGTTACTATTTGGCATCTGATGTTCTCTGACCCTCTTCTTGGCTGATAAATAATAGGGAAGTCTCATACTTATATTAATATACCAGCTAACAAGATCTGGGGAATGCACTAGAGCATCATGGGATAGGGAGTAAGCCATGAGCTAGTTGGAGACCTCGAGCTTTTATAAATGGCCGAGTCAGAACCAAGTATCGGTTCCTAAACCACAAGTACTAGAATGAAGGTGAGATGGACAACTCACATGGAACGTTATGGTGAGTACATAACTTTTTTTTTTTTTTTTGATATTGGATATTTGCTCTTTATAATTTAGTGCTTTGATTGGCTGCCTTCTATTATGTTGCAAAAGGAAGGTAAGCCTTTGGGTTTTAAAAAAATGTGAGAAATGCAGCAAGAAGATGCCCCTCAGTGATTCGCACACTTTGTGCGTTTACTGTTTGGGGCTGCTTCATTTACAAGAGTCATGTGCTGTTTGTCATGCCTTTAATTCAAGGGCATTGTTGGAACATAAAAATAAGTTGATACTGAAGGGCTTGATTAAAACGCCCTTCACTGAGGCTATCACTTCTGATCCCTCCACTCCTAAATTGGAGAGCTCAGGGAAATGGTCATCTGCTCTGAAAACCTCAATGGAGCCGAGAGCTAAACGACCAAAGTTGTCTGCACAGACAGTTACTATGGAGCAGACAACCACTACAGACCCAAGGACCTCCTTGGATCGCTTCAAACCTTTGGATCCAAAGTCCACCAAAGAGTCTGCTTTGAAGTCTCCAGTGGCTTCTGAGTTTTGTTATCGGAGCTGATCTCTACCGTTGGAGCTAATTTCAACTCTGCTTCCATCGTCCTTTCTTGCTAGGTCCAGATCCCCAACACTGTCCACAAGATCTACCAGGAGCCTCACGGATGAAGATGTGGATAGAGTGGTGCAGAGGCTTCTCAAGACACTTGCCTTGGCCAAAATTCTTTTGGATCTGAACCCAAAGGAGTCTGATCAGACTCGTATTACCCCAGTGGCACCTACTCTTCCTCTGAGCCATCCCTCAGCCTCGGTTTTGGAAGACTCTGATATTCGGTTAGTATCTGTATTGGATCCGAGCCCACCTATTTGTTCTACGGACCCTATGTCCACCCCGAATGTTTCTGCCTAGTTGGAGCAGGAAACCTTTGAGAGCCAACGTTCACTGTATGGGTCCGCAGAGCTGATTCCGGCCACTTCAGATCAGACCCAGTCTCTTAGGGCCTCAGTTCAGGTGAGCTCAGCTCCTACCTCTTCCTCGGTGCTTCTGTCGCTGGCTCTGAGACCTCTCTCAGGTCTGACATCTTTGTAGTCTGGTCCGGGGAGTTCCTCGGAACAGGGGCGGTCTGCTTTTGAGGTTATGAAGAGGGTAATGACTGACTCTCAATCTCAGACGCAGTTTCCATCGGAGCTGCCTCCCTGGTCAGCCCAGGTGTCTTTTCCTCCTCACCCTCGTCCACAGGACCGCAGGGATACAAGGCCTCAGGATGTTCCCCAGGGCCCCCCCTTCCAAACCTTCTCCAGAATACCCCACTGAAGGAGTTCCTCAGAAGAGGACATGCAAGAAGAAGCATCTGGACTCGCCACAGGATTCGGTCACTTTGGATACTGACCTCGTTGAAGCAGAAGGGTCCCCATGATCGCCTCCTGAAGATGTCTTCTTTGGAGGCATTCTAGAAATCCTGAAACAGAGAGGCGATTGGCAGTCCTTTTCCCCTTCTACTGAGGAGTCTGTATACCTGAAGGCCTTTGGATCCCACCCTTCAACGTCCTGGGTGATTCCGCCATTCAATGAGCTTGTACAATTAATATCTCAAAATGCTTGGGAGACCCCAGACTCCATAGAGCCCACTGCTAGGAGGCCAAATAAGTACATCACAGCCCTCAAGGATCAGGCTTTCTTCACAAAAGGTGTAGCAGTGGATGCCATGGTCATGGTGGCAGCCACGACGAAGGAACTTTCCGAAACTAGTTCCGCTATCCATCCTCCTAATAAGGATTCTAGGAGTATGGATAGATATGGGAAGCTATTCTTTTTTTTAGCAGCTTTCACATTGAGATTGCTGAATTATCTTGCACACTTCACCAGATTACAGAGAGACCTGTTGAAAGAGTTTTCAGACTCTCTCCAAGCAGCTGTAGCTGATGCGGTGGCGGATAAGATCTATGCACAGCTGGCTACACTCAGTTCAGTTGTTAACTTGTCCATGAAATTTCTTGTGCAGCAGATGGAGCGAGTAGGGCAGCAGGATCAGGCATCTGTATAAGAAGGCAGACTTGGATGCGCCTTTACAATTTCACAGGGCCCTTTAAGTTTTCTTTTGTTAATCCTCCCTTTGATGGCTCATCTCTTTTTGGGCCAAAAGTTAAAGAAACGCTAAGTCGGCATGAGCAAGAGGGTAAGACCCTATGTGCCATTGGAGTATGTTTTTCTACATCCACTAGACTATATCCAAAGGGTGAGAGAGGTAGTGGGAAAATGTGGTTCCGGAAATCTCATGGGTCTTACCAGGACACACAGGGTGGTAGAGTTCCCCCAGAGGCAGAGGGGGGAACAATAATGGAAGACAGCATCCTTGCGGCAGAGGGGCCTGCAGAATCAGGGCTCTAGGGAATCTTTCTCTAGTAGACCCTTTCAGTGCTCCTGAAGGAGTGCCTGACTGTTTACCTCTGGAGGCAGTTGTGGGTCAGTTGTCTTTACACCTTGAAACCTGGCGGATCATCACCGACAACAGATGGGTGCAAGACATGATATCCAGGGGTTATAGACTTCCCTTTTCCTGCCTTGCTCCCGCAAACAAGTCAATTTCAGATGTACCCCCCAGTCAACAGGAGCAAGCAACATTAGCAGTTAAAAAGTTGCTAAAGAAAAGTCAATCCGAGAAGCCCACGCAGACCAGAGAGGATCCAGAACTTACTCAAGATTCTTTTTAGTTCCAAAGAAAACGGGACTGGAGACCAATATTGGATCTCAGGGGACTGAACAAATCGGTGAAGAAAACCAAGTTCTGGATGATAACACTGTAGTCGATAATTCCATTCCTGGGAAGAGACAACTGGATGTGCTGTATAGACCTTCAGGATGCATACTACCGTATCAAGACGGAAAGACTATCCATATGGTACCTGCACGTTCGGCTGGGAGTCATTCATTTCCAGTTTTGAGCTCTGCCCTTGGGTCTCACTACAGCCCCCAGAGTGTTTACCAAATGCATGGCAGTAGTGGTGGTGCACAGCAGATGCCAGGGAATCCAGGTGTTCCCATATTTGGATGACTGGCTCATAACTGCCCCGACCAGGCTTCTGCTGCTACAAGCCAGGGATTATGTACTTCAGCGTTGCTCCAAACTAGGAATTACCATAAATTACTACAAATCCTCCTTAGAGCCATCTCAAAATGTAACCTTTACAGGTGCAGAAATAAATACAGTCAACCTTGTACTGAGACTTCCACTAGACAAAGTACTCGACATTCGCCTACATGTCAGGCTATTTATCAGAAAAAGCGATCCATGGCAAAGCAAATATTACAGACTTTGGGAAAGATGGTGCTATCTATTGTACTCATCCCTGTAGCACGCCTACACATGAGGATTCTGCAGTGGTTGCTTTCCACACAATGGTCTATTCTAGACCTTCCAGTGTCTCACAAAATTCTTATAACCAGGTCTTGCAAGAAGGATCTCGAGTGGTGGGTTCACTCTCCATCAGTGTCTCAGGGCCATCCCTTTACTTTCCCTCAACCCCAAGCCACGATGACCATGGATGTTTCCCAGATAGGGTGGGGTGGGGGGGCATTATCTGGGAAAGACTGTCCAAGGAACCTGTCAAGAACACGAGGCTCGCTTGCATATAAACATCTTGGAGATGAGAGCAGTGCTGTTAGCGATGCAGGCAATATGTCGGTGGTTTGGTCCAGATCTTATCCCTTTTGTCGAGAGGCTCGAAGGGTTTGGCATTGGGCAACATTCTCCAGTCGCTTTCTAATTGCAACCCATATCCGAGGGAGATCCAAAGTGATTGCGGACAAGCTGAGCAGGGCCATATTATGGCCACACAAGTAGTCCCCTCAGTCAAGTAGTAGTGGAAGAAATTTTCTGGACATGGGGCCAGCCTTGCTGTGACCTTTTTGCACTATTCACCAAAGCCAAATGCAAAAACTACTTTGCCCTAATCCCTCCAGAGGGGGAGTCACCGTGGGATGCACTTGTTCATGATTGGCCTCCAGGTCTTCTATATGCTTTCCCTCCAGTTCCCAAACTACTGCAGAAAGCAAGTCTGTTGGAAACCACGATAATCCTCATTGCACCCTATTGGCCTCGTCAAATCTTTTTTCCCTATCTACAGCCTCATCTCTGGGTCAAACCATGGATTCTGGACCCAGTTCCAGATTTACTGACGCATCCATCAGGAATGGCACATCACAGCTTTCACAGCCTCAAGTTGACAGCTTGACTGCTCCAGTTCCATTGATGGCCAGGTTTCCCCGTCTGTCATCTCCAGTAAAGCATATCCTTCTGTCTTCTCATAAAACTTCCACACCTAAGACATACAAGAGTAAATGGAATCGATTTGTTATCTGGGTAACTGATAACCAGGTAGATCCCTTTTCTGCGCCAGTTCATTCTGTATTAGACTTCCTAGCAAAACTATTTCATGAAGGTGCGGCTGCATCTACTGTTAAATTCCAGTTAGTTGCAATTTCAAATTACCATGTAGGGAAAAATGGTTCTCTTATGTCACACAGACTTTGCAGAGCTTTTTTAAAGGGAACAGCAATGATCAGACCTCCAAATAAGAACCCAACTCTACCCTGGGATTTTAACTTCATTTTAACAAATGTCATTTGCTCTCCATTTGAACCTTCAGCGACATGCGATTTAAAATTCTTATCTTGGAAAACACTTTTCTAGGTAGCTATCACCCCAGCTAGAAGACTCAGAACTACAGGCTCTTTCATCCAAACACCCATATTTAATTTTTCATAAGGATGGAGTGTCATTACATACCAATCCTGCCTTTCTCTCCGGTGTGTCGGAAAGCAATCTAAACTAAACTATTGAGTTACCTGTTTTCTTTTGTAATTACCAAAAGAAAGGCGAGTACTCTCTTCATCTTTTGGATCTTCATAGATAATTGTGTTTCTACTTGCACAGGACTTCACAATTTAGGAAATTGGATCAACTTTTTGTATCTTACTCTGAGTCCAGAAAAGGGTTACCAGTCTCAAAAGTTGCATTGTCTAGATGGCTCGCCCTTTGTATATTTTACATCTACTCCTCAAAAAGCAAACGTCTTCCCTTTCCTGTCAAAGCACACTCCACTAAGATCAGCTGCGACTTCAGCAGCCTTACACGCAAGACTTTCATGGGGCAGTATCTATGCTGTAGCAACATGGGCCAAGTCACATACCTTTATTACTCATTACAAAGTGGATTTGGCCACCAGGAGTAAAGCTTCCTTTGGTTCTATGGTTCTGAGCAATATTCTTCTATGAGCCACCCAGGAATTGCATTGCTTGGGATGCGGTCCCTTCAGTGAGAATAAAGGCAAGATTGACAACACACAAAAAAGTTATGTTCTTACCATAACATTCCATGTGTGTTGTCCATCTTTGACCTTTATTCTCACAACCCAACCCTCCAAACATTGGATTTCTGGGATCTCCATATCTTATAGTCTCAGAGATACTGACAATGTCCAGGAAATAGACTGTAGTTGGGGTATACATTATTTTACATTCTGGGTGGGTGGAGAAGATCTGAGGTAGTTAGGGAACTGCATTATGGGTAGGGAATGAGGTCCACGAGCTTTGCTGAAGCTATTGGGAAGGCCAAGACCGATCAAACATGTCAGATCCGACCCGTCAGTGAGAATAAAGGTCGAGATGGACAACACAGATGGAATGTTATGGTAAGGACATAACTTTGTTTTTTCTCTTACCAGACCATTTCTCTTCCCCTTTAACTCCTGACTCATTCTTCTGTCCCTCCTGTCTGCATCCTGTGTCCTCCTCAGTCTGTGTGCTAATTGCTTCCCACAGTGTGTTGCACTTGACCCATTTCTTATTCCTCCCATTCTCTTCTGCAAGTCCTATTTATTATTGATTTTTCACCTGCATCACTGTTCTAGTCAGATTCATGATATATGGGAATTTGATACAGGCATCTGTTCTGCTATTGCCAACCATATTCTTAGACTTATTCAGATATTCTGAGGTGAGTTTGCTCCTCCCCAATGTAGGGACAGATGCCTGCACTGCAGAGACTTGTGGCCCAATACCATCTCCATTTCTCTTTTTACCACAGGAGTAAGCTGCATTTTGGCAAGGAAGCTCATATTATTTTTATCTGGTAGTCTTAGACCTGTTCATACTTTTCTGCAGAAATGTTTATTCCATGTACCCTGTTGGAGAATTGTTTCCATTTTTTGCTGGTGCAGTGATTCCTTTGGGAAGCCCTTTTTGCATTTTTTCCTGGAGTGAGCCCCTTGCAGATCAGAAAAACATTTGCAACTGCAAGAATCAGATCCCATGTCAGTATTTGCATTTTAAGAAGGCTTTTTGTATAGGAGAGTCCCACCCTATAGTACACTGCCACGTTTGTTTGGGTTTCTTCTGAAAAATACAGAGGCATTTTTGCTGCCTTTGGAATCAGAATAGCCGTATACAATCATGGGAAAGTCATTGTTTCCCAAGGAAATTCGTAGGAAGGAACATCACCTCAAAGAATTCAAGGGCAAGAGGACCCTAAAGAGAGACATTTTTAGTAGAAGGTCTCTCACCTGTTGTCTAATGTGCTTGTGGATGTTGCAACTGATGAAATAATTTCCTAGTCCATAGGCTTAGTATCTGTTTTACCTACTAATCGTAGCCTAACCCCTTTGGAGGTGGCAGCAGTTTACTGTATATCTTTCCAGACCACATTACCACATTGTCATTGTAGGTGTACCACACAAGAAAACTCTTTCCAGACCACATTACCACATTGTCATTGTAGGTGTACCACACAAGAAAGCTGAGTTTATCAAGGAAACTAATTCTGATGTCCCTCCAACTAATAAAAAGGAAGTGGCTGTTGCACTGTTAAAGTGCACTGTACACCTTCCATGTATAGAGATCACAGCCATTCTGCCAAGAATGCCCACCCAGGGAAATTGGCAGGTTCATAGTTCATTTCTCTGGAAACTGGAACATGCAAACAGTATGCACCTACTAAGTCATATGGCTTGAGTCCTAATGCCTATAACCACCCTTTCTCAACTGGGCCTCGCTATGTGAGAATTTTAGGTAGCTAACTGACCAGCTTTTTAGTGTGTCACAGCTCGTAACAGACATCCACTTCTGGAATTGGACCTATAAAAAGAGAGAGGGGAGACTCCCCACTTAGAGGATAGTCCCCCCCCCCCACTTTTAATGTCACGAAGGAATCGTTCAGATGAATTTCTAAGGAGATGTCCAAGTCAAAGAAGTGGTAACTGTGACTGATAATCTTGCATGGACATAAACCCACTGTTACACCCTGAGTGTTTGATTCCTTCAAAGATCCCTTTATGTTGACATTTTTGTCTTGAATATTTTGAGCCAACAAGCTGCTTCTTTGCTCAAATACATCTCCTAGAAGACTACCGTCCTTGTTGCTGCTACCGCATCTAGGAGGATTTCAGAACTGCACACACTTGTAAAGAGCTTTTCACAGTATTTGCAGAGATATAGAGTAAACCTGAATCCTAACATCTCATTTGTAGTTAAGGCAGTTTCAGATAGTTCCCTTACATATGCAAATCAACTACTGGGCTTCCTCCCCAAGATAGAAACTAAATAAGATGATTTTACACATCTTTGATATCCACAGGCAACTCTGGAATTACCTAACAGAATTAGGGGCTTTAGATGAGCTGAGCAGTCCATTCTCAAATCAGCACATTCTGAGCTGAGCAGTCCAGTTTCAAATCAACACATTTCCAAATAGCTGAGTGCATTTTCACTTCCTTCATAAAAGACATGGGAAAACTCGGGAGGGACGTGTTAAAGCTCATTCTTGTATAGCTGTAGCCACTTCTGCAGTTTGATATCCCGTCCAAGAGCGGCGCAGGATTTGGCATAGCCATCCTGCCAGGCCTTCTCTGAGAACTCTGTCTTTAGATATGGGAGGTTGGTAAAAGAAGCTGATGCCTTTAGCACTGGCTTACAATTCCTGGTACAGACACTGCTTTAACAATCTTTCCATCCATCATTAATATAGTTACAGTTATGGTCCATATGAAGAACATAATACAGTAGTGAGTCCACTTACTGTAACAGTAGATAAGGGAGATCAGTAATGTAGTATTAACCCCTATCCACCTTCACTATTACGGCTTTTTTTGCATTTTAGGGCATACGAGTAACTGAAACAGTAGCTGAAGGGAGCATTATCACCCACAGTCTGAACTTTGCAGGGAATGAAGTGATGACTCTCACTGCTAGAAGTTATAGCCACTGTGTTCTTTTTTGCTTTACATAGTATGCTGAAACACTCACCAGCAAAAAAAAAAAAAAACACCTCAGGATATGTATTATTATTATTAAATCTGGGGCACAACAGTGCACCCCTTTCCATGGAGGATCCCAGCTCTACCAGGATACCCATAGAGTACTGGGAATCAGACTGGCTGGGCAGACTTGTAAATGCAGTTAGTTTTCATATATCATGAATACTATTGCTGCATTGATGTTACTTGAAACTGTTATGGAGAGTATTCTTGCACAGCTGTATTTTGTGTTCTTTTGCCCTCTGTCCTTGCCCTTGTGGTTGAGTGTCCCCTTCTAGCAACATTGTCATGAGGTGGTAGAAGAATAAAGTTTTGTTTTTAAGTAGTATGTGGCTGTCATTAAGTAGTTCTTGTCCATTGTTTTGTCTGTTGTTCAGCAGCCATCCGTAACATAGAAATCAAAATGCACATTTAACATTTTTTTCCAAAATTTTGAACAGTTACAGAAAATGCAGGAAATTAAGTTGCTTAGTCGCCAAATTGTGATATTTTTCACACTTTGGTTGCCCTTTAAGTGCAAGCAGAATTTGTTTTCCCCTTTAATGTTGTTCCATACATTTACCATTGTAATAACGTAACATTTGAGGTGCACAGCTCATCATCATGACGAGTAATTTTTTTGTGTGTGTTTTTGAGCTTCACTTTCCTGATGTTCGTGTTTCACTGTTGCAGTCATTACTCTTGGGGTATCCTGCTGGCAGGCTACCCTCAGTCGGCCAGAATTCCAAAGTCTAGTTCTGGCGTCGGTTGCTGTCAGCCCTCCCCTGACGTCAGTGCGCCAGGGGTATAAAAGATGCAACCGACGCCATTTTCTCCAGTCTTTCTTGCCGCGCGGTGCCTGAAGCAAAAGCAGTTTGCAAGTGCCGGTCGGTCGACTCCTGAGATTTTCAAATCCGTATTTCGGAACCGAAGTCTTCATTAAAGCTAAGTACCCCATTGGGGAAACTTTTTTCTTGCTCCAGACCGATGTCAGAAAAAGTTAACAATTGTATTTTTTGTGGGAAGCAAATACATCATAAGGATTTTCACTCTTACTGTATTCCTTGCCTAGGCCCTGATCACAATGTTGCTAGCTGTCGGTTTTGTGCTAGATTTAACCAACGCACTATCAAGCGTCTGTTCGATTTTGCATTTCATTACTTTGGCCGAAGATTTAATTATATAATGCCGTCGGAACAGCCGACAACCGGAGTTTACAAAAAACGCAAGGACAAGGATAGGCATCTGAGTTCCAAAACCGATGACGAAGCCTCTACTAGGCCAGTCGCCAGTTCTCAGTGAGGCACTTTCGCAGCCCCTGGCGCCCGCTACCTCAGAGCCACAGGCCGCTACCGACACCCGCGTGGAGCCGACTGGGCCTCTGGAAACTCAAGGTATTAGACACTCAGAAATCACTCCATCAGATGGGTCCGGAGCCGCTGAGCAGGCATCTGCTTCTGAGGGTGTCTTCAGACCTACACAACTATATATTAAGCCATCTTCAGCTTCAAACACTAAAGCAGCTCTAAAGACAAAGAAACAAGTGCAGCATTCTCCTACTCAAACTTCCATGCCTAAAATCAGATGCTCAAAATGTCCGAAGACCTAATTACTTTGATCAGGGGCTCCCATCCCCCTCCTGATAAGAGGCCTAGGTAAGAGACAAAGTATGATTCTTCTGATCAGGTATCTATTTCCTCTGATTCCTCTTCTGAACAGGATTACTCCATGTTTCCCTATGAGGATTCTGATGCTGAAGAATCCATTCCTTCAGCCTCTCCTCCTGAGGACTATTCTTTTTTGGGGAAACACTGCATACTATGAGGGAGCATTTCCACTGGGAGAGCCAAGAGTATTCTGAGTCTAAGAAAAGGCTCAGAGACTTTCTACTTCTTCCTCAGCACAGACCCCTTGCTATTCCACCTGTTCTAGACATTGTAGATGTATTTTCAGAGTCCGGTCTGTCCCCTGACTCTTTACCCCCTGCACCTGCTAAGCCAGACAGATACTACAGGGTCCCGGATTCTCATAAATTCCTATATAAAAACCCCGCTGCTGACCCAGAAACTATATCTCAGGGTCCCAAGGGGGTTAAAGCTTCCACTGCAAAAAACCCTGTCCCCTCTGATAGGGATTCTAGGGCTCTAGACAGATGGGGGGGGGGAGTTTACACTTCTGCCACCCTGGCTGTAAGGGCTTTAAATTGTCAATTTCATATGCTTAAATATCAGCAATATTTAATGTCACTACTTAAACAGAAAATGTTGACAAATACTGAATGTTCAGAGAACAAGGAATTGCAGGATTTATTGCATGCAACTGAACAAGTGGGAAAGCATACTTTGCAATGTGGTTATGATTCACTGGAGGCCTCTTGCAGGGCCGCTGTTACAAGTTCTGTTATTAGAAGGCATGCTTGGTTAAAGGAACAGAATCTGCCTGATCATGTTAAAGCAAAATTATTAGATGCACCATTACAGCATGATACTTTGGTACTAAAGCAGAAGAGGTGTTGAAAAAAATGGAGGATAAAGCAAAATCCATGCAGACAGTCCAGGATTTCTTACAGGTACAGCCACCCAGATTTAGCAGGAACTGGCTTTCTAAAAATTGGTCCTTTCCAGTTTCAGACAGACCACAAAGAGGCAGATACAGGCGTCCCAGAGGCAGATCTCAGCCCCAAGGCTCATACAGGCCTAAACAATGGGGTGCTCCTACCTCCAAAAGCGGAGAAGACAAATCACAACCTTACAGGAAACAGTCCCAATGACTTTCCTCTACCAGTTCCAAGCAGTTTTCTTTTGACAGCCCCCTTAGGGGGAAAACTAGCACTTTTTTCGTCAAATTGGCAAATGGTTACCCAAGACAAATGGGTCCTGAACATAGTGTCCCAAGGCTACAGGTTCCATTTTCACACTCTACCAAGGTCAAAGGGCATGCCAGACCTGCCACACAATCAATGGGCAGAGGCACAAAAACAAATTACAGCCCTCATGGACATGAGGGCCATTCATCAAGTACCACAACAAGAGCAGGGGCAAGGATTTTATTACAGACTTTTCCTAGTACCCAGGAAGGACAAAACCTGGAGACCAATTCTGGACCTGTCTATACTAAATAAGTTTCTGGAATTTCCAAAATTCAAGATGTTGACTCTACAGCAGCTACTGCCCATGCTGGGCAAGAGGGCTTGGCTCGTAACTTTGGACCTAAAAGAGGCATACCTGCATGTCCCAATCAGACACTCTTGCAGAAGATACCTCAGATTCATAGCTGGCTCAATGCATTACCAATTCTCTGCACTGCCAATTGGCTTATCTACTGCGCCCAGGGTCTTTACAAAATGCTTGGCACCAGTAATTGCATTTTGCAGACAAAAAGGAATTCAAATGTATCCCTACTTGAATGACTGCCTAATTCAAGCAGAGAACAAAGACACTCTTCTAAAGCATCTGGCGTTTGTAAAAAGATTACTAATTGGCCTAGGGTACATAGTAAACGAAAAGAAATCAAAACTAGTGCCCTCTCAAGAGATAATATTCCTGAGTGCAAGCTTAAATACAACTGCCCAGATGGCTTATCTCACGCCACACAAGCAAAAACAGACTACTTCAAGAAATTGGCAACAAAAACCCACTTATCTGCAAGGAAAATCCTGTAGGCCTTGGGTTTCATGGCATCCTGCATTCTACTAATTCCATATGCCAGACTGCATATGAGGAAACTACAATGGTATCTGAAAAGTGTTTGGACTTAGCATTGCCACAGCCTGGAGACAGTAATTGCACTCATTCCCTGCCTACAACAGGAGTTTTGATGGTGGGCAGAAGCCTGTCACCACAACAAGGGTCTGCCATTCAGTTTACCCACAGCCAGACAGACACTGACAACGGATGCATCAGATTATACCTGGGGGGCCCATATGGCAGGAAAATGTATTCAGGGCACATGGCCTGCAAACCAGATGCATCTTCACATCAATCAAAAAGAGATGCTAGCTGTTCAAAATGCCGTGACAGCTTTCAAGGACCTGCTTCATCCAGGACAGTTACTGATAAAGACAGACAACACTACGGTCATGTGGTACATAAACAAGCAGGGAGGTACACATTCCCTACCCCTTCTGCAGACAAGCAATGACCTTATGGGACACAGCATTGGCTTTTCAAGTTCACCTGCAAGCACAATTCCTGCCAGGAAAAACAAATACTCTGGCAGACGAACTAAGCAGAAACCTCATGGATCCCCATGAATGGAAACTGGATCCACAAGTCTTCAGCATAATAATAAGGAAATGGGGATGCCCAGACATAGATCTATTTGCCTCCCCTCACAACTGTCAATTGCAGAGATTTTGCACAAGGATTTACCACAAGCAAGCATGGAAAGTGGACGCCCTATCCTTCAGCTGGAAAAATCTAACAGTATATGCTTTTCCCCCACTGCCTCTCCTTCCCAGAGTACTCCTAAAGGTCAGACAAGAGAAGCCAAAAATGATTCTGATTGCACCAGACTGGCCACGCCAGCACTGGTACCCAATCCTAAAGAGCTTGTCTCAAGGTCCAGCATAGATATTGCCTCAAACTTCTCACTTGCTGACCCAACAAAACAATCAGATCCTGCACAGCCAACTCAGGACCTTAAATCTGGCAGCATGGCAGATAATGTAGCCATTCAGAACACTCCTCTTTCAAAAGCTGTTATGGATGTTATCTTGGAGGCCAGGAGGCCCAGTACCAGAAAATCTTATGCAGAAAAATGGAAGAGATTCTGTGCTTGGATCCAGGAACAAGGCATTGACACGTCTGTACCAAATATTCCTCAGATTTTACAATACCTAACTGAGATGCTGAACAAAGGCCTTTCTTTCTCATCAATTAAGATTCATGCCTCTGCCATTTCAGCACATTACAATACGGAACCACCTATCTTTTTTC
This sequence comes from Protopterus annectens, assembly GCF_019279795.1. Lineage (NCBI taxonomy): Eukaryota > Metazoa > Chordata > Ceratodontiformes > Protopteridae > Protopterus > Protopterus annectens. The sequence continues at coordinate 352,536,663 of NC_056738.1, forward strand.
TCATCCTTTAATAAGGCAGTACCTCAGAGGGGCCAAAAACATTAGGCCTCCAAGGAGAGCACCAGTTCCGGCCTGGGACCTCAGTTATGTTTTGGAAGAACTCACACTGCCTCCTTTCAAGCCAGCATCAACAGCAGATATAAAATTCTTATCCTGGAAAACAGCTCTGCTCCTAGCTATAACCTTTGCAAGGCGAGTCTCGGAGTTACAAGCACTCATGGCTGTGGAACCTTTCATCATTTTTCATCCAGACAGGATTTCTCTGAGGACAAACCCTACATTTATGCCTAAGGTGGTGTCCAGTGTGGCCCTCAACCAAACCATTCACTTGCCTACCTTTTACCCAAATCCACAGAACAAGGGTGAGAAAATTCTGCATTCTTTGGATATACACAGGCAGTTGCACTTCTACTTGGACAGAACTAAAGCTTTCAGAAAGACTGAGCAACCTTTAGTGTCATATGCTGCAGGATCACAAGGAAAGGTTATCTCAAAACAGACCATTTCTAAATGGATAGGCCATTGCATCCGTTTCTGCTATTTTCAACATGGCAAATCAGTGCCCAAGGGCATTAGGCCTCATTACACCAGAGCAGCAGCCACTTCAGCAGCCTTCCTCAGAGGAGTACCAACCAAAGAAATCTTAGAGGCTGCAACTTTGAGTTCAGTGCACACCTTTACAAAGCACTACCACTTGCCTCTCTACTCCAAGTCCAGAGCAGGCTTCGCCACTGCAGTTCTGCAGGGCCTCATAGTCTCTCCTAATCCTATTTAGCCCAGCCACCCATCCTCAGCTTTGGGATTCTACCCAAGAGTAAGGACTGCAACAGTGAAACACGATGAACATAGTACAGTTGTGTACCTACCATAAATGTAGATGTTTTCACTGTTGCAGTCCAGGTTACCCACCCACCATCCCCCTTCTCTTTGCCTGGACTTATCTGCACTTCTCTATCCTATACAACCTTTTTGGTGTATTTGCTTGTAGATGAAGGAAATGTTATTTTTGTGCATGCATTTCTTATTGGTATATTTTTCAGCCTACCTATTTGGGGCAGCTGACATCTGGGGCAAGAAAAAGTGAAGAAAATGGCATCGGTTGCATCTTATATACCCCTGGCGCACTGACGTCAGGGAAGAGGCGACAGCAACCGACGCCGGACCTGGACTTTGGAATTCTGGCCGACTGAGGGTAGCCTGCCAGCAGGATAACCCAAGAGTAATGACTGCAACCGTGAATACACTCGAACATCCACATTTATGGTAGGTACACAACTGTACTTTTTCCATTTCTTACTTGTGCATGTTAATTGGAGGTGCAGTAGTGGTCAGTAGTTTATCTGCTAAATACCTGCTATTGAAGTGACTGCCTTGCATGATAGACAGACTAATACAGTTTGCACAGTTTGCCATCCTGTGTTCTTTGCTCCATATCCATTTGGCTCCATTCCAAGTACAAAAAAGTTCATAACTTTTGTTGACTGCAAGATATTTGTCCGCCCTCTCATGCTGTCAATGTATGTGGTGGCTCACAGACAGCAAACAAGTGTGCCTCAATCTTTTCTCATATTATATGTTTGTGTCCTTTCAAAGCCCAATGCATGTGTTACATTAATGCAGCAGTTACTCATTTTGGCTTCTTGCTTATGTCATATGCAGGCATTCATTGAGACAGAGCTATTTTAGCTTGTTGGTTTAAACACAGAGGGAATACAATGATGTTTTTCTTACTGATCACTGCTGCAATAGCCTAAGTTATATGGGTTATATTCTGCATAGGATATAATAGCATGATTAGATTCCAAAATGTTTGGGCACCTTCCACATGCCCAAACCATTAAGGCAGCTCAAGCTGAGCTGACTTGAAAAAAAAAAGTTTGGGATGCAAACCTTTCAGAACTTTACTGCCACTCTGCTCTGAACTTTCAAGAATTGACTGTAGGCTAATGCTGTTCCATTGTTGAGCAAATAAATTCCTTTCAGAGAAAACATTTCCACATCACTTTTAAACTCGTTTAAAGTTACTTTATTTGAAAGTAACAATTAGTTTTAAGTAAGGAAAAAGTGTTTTCCTTGACTGTCTTGTGCCTTTTATGTACTCTTAAACAGGAGCACACTTTTTTTTTACTTTTGTGTTGCAAAGTTAAGTTATTTAAAACTACTTTCTCTATGGAGAAACTGTGTTTGTTTTACTTTTTGGGCCTTGTGAAAGTGTTTAAAGTGCTTTTCACTGTGTTTTTTTTTTTGTGAGAAATTGTACTTTCTTGATTTACTGGAAATAATTTGCTGCTAAGCTTCCCTGGGAAATGGCCATCAATTTCAGCTTGACCAACACCCTACCAGTCCCTCAATCAGACATTTTCCAGTCATGAAAAGAAAACGATTACTAAGCAACCTTTGCCATCACAGTAGGCTAGTAACTTCCTACAGCACACAGGCGGGTGATTCTGCTGTGGCCAAAGCTTGTTCCCCAGACCACTCATCTTATTATTTGGATCCCTCTGGTTTTGTCTATACAGCCACCACAGATCAAGGTCAGCCACATCTTCTGGGGCTGTTGGGCTCCCCTAAGTGGGCAGAGGAGAGCCACTTTGTTGATCTTGGGAGAAGCAGGCAGGGAAAATGTGTCCCTGCTTTGTAAGAATGTTGTGCCCATCCCTGGAGAAGTTGTTGCTGGCAATATTGGGTCTGTTTTCCTTAACTTGCTTGTTCAAAAAGAGACAAAAAACTAGACATTTAACTTCTGAGTCAGTTTATCTGGACAGCAATAATTTATTGGATTTGACTCCGGGTCTTGTGCAGGCTGTTGGCCCTACTTGTAATGTGATTCCCTGTAAATGAAAAAGGGATTCCCCTTTCCCTAAAAAGGTTCAAGAATTGGAATTTGTAGGGGAACATGAAGGGAGAGCCACCATCTTTTCTCCTCAGGTTTCTGATTCAGATTCTGAGGAGATTGTGATATTTGAATGTATTCTCTTTCTCTGGGACTATTTCCAGAGTACACTATTGCTCTGATATTGTCAATTTTTTATGTCATCCTCACATATGGGTTTGGATCTGATCCATTGGATCCGACTTGGCTGTTACTAAGCTCGTGGCAACCAAAAAGCTCTTGGACACCTCACCTTACTCACAATGCACCTCCATCTGTTAGCTCCAGATCTTTTGCCGCTTCATGAAGACATGGTCCAATCCTTATAGCTCTTAGATAATCAGGTGATATTTACAATATTTTTCTTTTCCTTATCTACTTTCTTGCTCGTTTTCTGTGTGCTTAGGATGTTCTTCGTGTTTTACTGTTGCAGTCATTACACTTGGGTTATCCTGCTGGCAGGCTACTTTCAGTCGGCCTGAATTCCAAAGTCTAGGTCCGGTGTCGGTTGCTGTCGCCTCTTCCCTGATGTCAGTGCACTAGGGATATAAAAGATGCAGCCGACGCCATTTTCTTCAGTCTTTCTTGCTGCGCGGTGCCTGAAGCAGTAGTTGGCAAGTGCCGGTCGACCGACTCTTGAGATTTTCGTGTTCGAAATTCAGATCCGAAGTCTTCATTAAAAGCTAAGTACCCCGTTGAGGAAAACTTTTTTTCTTGCTCCAGACCGATGTCAGAAAAAGTTAATTGTATTTCTTGTGGGAAGCAAATACCTCATAAGGATTTTCATTCTTACTGTATTCCTTGCATAGGCCCTGACCACGACGTTGCTTGTTGTCGGTTTTGTGCTAGATTTAACTAGCGCACTAAGCGCCGGTACGATTTTGCATTTCACTATTTTGGCAGAAGATTTAATTACACGATGCCGTCGGATAGCCAACAGACTACCGCAATTCACAAGAAACACAAAGAAAAAGAAAAGGACAGGCATCCGAGGTCTAAAACAGACGACGAGGCGCCTTCTAAGCCGGTCGCCGGTTCGCCGGCTCTCAGTGAGGCGCTTTCGTAGCCCCTGACGCCCGCTACTTTGGACCTGCAGGCCGCTATAGACTCCCACGTGGAGTCGCCTAGGCCGCTGGAAGCTAAAGGTATTGGACCTTCGGAAACTGTTCCCTCAGATGGGTCCGGAGCCGCTGAGCAGGCATCGGCTTCTGAGGGTGTTTTCAGACCTACTCAATTGTACATTAAAGCGACTCCAGCTACAAAGGCAAAGACTAAAGCATCTTTAAAGACAAAGAAACAAGTACAACAGCCTCATGGTCAGGCCTCCATGCCCAAACAACAGATGCTCAAAATGGCCGAAGACTTAATTACTTTGATCAGGGGTTCCCATCCCCCTCCTGATAAGAGGCCTAGGCAAAAGACAGAATATGAATCTTCTGATCAGGTTTTCATTTCTTCAGATTCCTCTTCTGATCAGGAATACTCTCTTCCTCCCTATGAGGATTCTGATGCTGAAGAATCTAGCCTCTCCTCCTGAGGATTACTCTTTTGGGGAAACCTTGCATACCATGAAGGAACATTTCCACTGGGAGAGCCATGATGATTCTGAATCTAAGAAAAGGCTCAGAGACTTCCTTTTACTCCCACAACACAGGCCCCTAGCTATTCCACCTGTGTTAGACATTGTAGATGATGTATTTTCAGAGTCCAGTCTGACCCCTGACTCCTTACCTCCAGCTCCTGTTAAGCCGGACAGGTACTACAGGGTGCCTGACTCTCATAAATTCCTTTTCAAAAACCCTGCTTCTGACCCAGAAACTGTGTCTCAGGGTCCCAAAGGGGTCAAGGCATCCACTGCAAAAACCCTACCCCCTCCGACAGGGATTCTAAGGCATTAGACAGATGGGGAAAGAAGATTTACACCTCTGCTGCCTTGGCTATAAGGGCTTTAAATTGTCAGTTTCATATGCTCATATATCAGCAATATATTATGTCACTGCTTAAACAGAAAATGTTGATAAATTCTGAAGGTGCAGAAAACAAAGAAATGCAGGATTTATTGCATGCAGCTGAGCAAGTTGGAAAGCATACTTTGCAATGTGGTTTTGATTCTTTGGAGGCCTCCTGCAGGGCCGCTATCACGGGTTCTGTCATTAGGAGGCATGCTTGGTTAAAGGAACAAAATCTACCAGATCATGTTAAAGCAAAATTATTAGATGCTCCATTACAGCATGATACTTTGTTTGGTGTTAAAGCAGAAGAGGTTTTAAAGAAAATGGAGGACAAAGCTAAATCTATGCAGACTGTCAAGGATTTCTTACAGTACAGCCTCCAAGATTTAGCAGACACTGACCTACAAAGAAATGGTCCTTTCCAGTGTCAGGCAGACCACAAAGGGGCAGATACAAACACCCAAGAGGCAGATCCCAGCCCCAAGGTTCATACAGGTCTAAACAGTGGGGTGGTTCTACCTCCAAAAGTGGAGAAGACCATTCACAGCCTTACAGGAAACGGTTCCAATGACTTCCCCCTGCCTGCGCCAAGCACTTAACTTCTGGCAGCACCTTTAGGGGGAAAACTAGCACTTTTTTTCTCAAAATTGGCACATAATAACCCAGGACAAATGGGTCTTAGACATAGTGTCACAGGGCTACAAGTGTCACTTTCATACCCTGCCAAGGGCAAACAGTTGGCCAGACCTACCAAAAAACCGATGGGCAGAGGCACAAAAACAAGTCTCATCCCTCATGGACATGAGGGCCATTCAACAAGTATCAGAACAAGAGAAGGGACAAGGATTTTATTCAAGACTTTTCTTAGTACCCAGAAAGGACAAATCCTGGAGACCAATACTGGACCTATCTATTCTAAACACATATCTGGATATACCAAAATTCAAAATGTTGACCTTACAGCAGCTTCTGCCCATGCTGGACAAGAAGGCTTGGCTTGTGACTGTAGACCTAAAAGAGGCATAACTGCATGTCCCAATCAGACAAACATGCAGAAGATACCTCCGATTCAAAGCTGGCTCAATGCACTACCAATTCTCTGCACTGCTTTTTGGCTTATCTACTGCGCCCAGGGTCTTCACAAAGTGCCTGGCACCAGTAATTGCATTCTGCAGACAGAGGAATACAAATATATCCTTACTTGGACAACTGCCTCATACAAGCAGAAAACAAGGACATTCTACTACAGCATCTGGCGTTTGTAAAGAGATTACTACCATGTCTAGGGTATGCAGTCAACGAACAGAAATCAAAACGAGTACCCTCTCAAGAGATAATATTCCTGGGTGCAAGCTTAAATACAACTGCCCAGATGGCTTATCTCATGCCAGACAAACAAAGGCAACTGACTACCTATTTCAAACTGTTGGCAACAAAGGCCCAGTTATGTGCAAGAAAAATTATGCAGGCTTTGGGCTTCATGGCATCCTGCATTCTACTAATTCCATATGCAAGATTGCATATGAGGAAACTTCAATGGTACCTAAAATGTGTTTGGACTCAGCATTGCCACAGCCTGGAAACAATAATTACTCTCATTCCCTGCCTGCAACAGGAGTTTTGATGGTGGGCGAAGGCACCAGAACAAGGGACAGCCATTCACCTTACCCCCAGCCAGGCAGACATTGACAACAGATGCATCAGATTATGCCTGGGGGGCACACATGGCAGAAAGATGTATCCAAGGCACATGGTCCGCCAACCAAATGCATCTACATATCAATCAAAAAGAGATGCTAGCTGTTCAGAATGCCCTGACAGCCCTCAGGGACCTACTTCATCCGGGATAACTACTGATAAAGACCGACAATACCACGGTCATGTAGTATATAAACAAGCAGGGAGGCAGTCATTCTTACCCTCTCTGCAGACTAGCCATAACTTTGTGGGACACAGCATTGACTTACCAAGTACATCTGCAGGCACAATTCCTGCCAGGAAAAACAAATACTCTGGCAGACGAATTAAGCAGAAACCTCATGGATCCCCACGAGTGGAAATTGGATCCACAAGTCTTCAACATGATAACAAGGAAATGGGGATGCCTGGACATAGACCTATTTGCCTCTCCTCCCAACTGCCAACTAAAGAGATTCTGCACAAGGACTTATCACAGACAAGCATGGAAAGTGGATGTCCTATCTTTCAGCTGGAAAAACTTAAAAGTATATGCCTTTCCTCCACTGCCTCTACTCCCCAAGGTACTCCTAAAGGTCAGACAAGAGAAGCCAAAAATTATACGGATTACCCCAGACTGGTCCCGCCAGTACTGGTATCCTAAGGAACTTGTCTCAATGCCCAGCCTGGACCTTACCTCAAATACCTCACCTACTGTCCCAACATAACAAACAGATCCTGCACAGCCAACTCAAGACCTTAAATCTGGCAGCATGGCAGATAATTTAGTCATACAAAATACACCTCTCACTAAAGCGGTGATGGATGTCATTTTGGAGGCCAGGAGGCCTAGTACTAGAAAATCTTGTGCTGGAAAATGGAAGAGATTCTGTGCTTGGAACCAGGCACAAGGAATTGACACAGCAGTCCCAAATATTCCTCAGATTTTGCAATACTTAACTGAGATGCTGGACAAAGGCCTATCCTTTTCATCAATTAAAAGTCATGCCTCTGCCATTTCAGCTCATTACAATACAGAGCCACCAATCTTTTCTCATCTTTTGTTAAGGCAATACCTCAGAGGAGCCGAAAACGTAAGGCCTCCAAGGCGATCACCAATACCTGCATGGGACCTCAATTATGTTTTGGAAAAAACTCACTCTGCCCCCTTTTGAGCCAGCCGCTACAGCTGATATAAAGTTTTTATCTTGGAAAACAGCTCTGCTCCTTGCAATAACCTCTGCAAGACTAGTCTCAGAGCTACAGGTACTCGTGGCTGTGGAACCCTTTATAATTTTTTATCCAGACAGGGTTTCTCTGAGGACAAACCCGACATTTATGCCTAAGGTAGTGTCCAGTGTGGCCCTTAACCAAACTATTCATCTGCCTACGTTTTATCCAAACCCACAGAATAAGGGGGAGAGAATTCTGCATTCTTTGGACATGCACAGTCAGCTACGCTTCTACTTGAACAGAACCAAAGCTTTCAGAAAGACTGAGCAACTACTAGTGGCATATGCTGCAGGATTACAAGGAAAGGCCATCTCAAAGCAGACTATTTCAAAGTGGATAGGCCACTGCATTCGTTCTGCTATTCACAACATGGCAAGCCAGTGCCTAAGGGCATTAGGCCACATTCAACCAGAGCAGCAGCCACTTCAGCAGCCTTCTCAGGGGAGTACCAACCAAAGACATTTTAGAGGCTGCTACCTGGAGTTCAGTGCACACTTTTACAAAGCACTATCATTTACCAATCTACTCTAAATCCAGGGCAGGCTTTGCCACTGCAGTTCTGCAGGGCCTCATAGCTGCTCCTAATGCTGTTTAGCTCCAGCCTCCCAACCATAGCTTTGGGATTCAACCCAAGTGTAATGACTGCAGCAGTGAAATACGAAGAACATAGTACAGTTGTGTGCACTTACCATAAATGTAGATGTTCGAGTGTATTCACTGTTGCAGTCCAGGTTACCCACCCACCATCCCCCATCTCTTTTTGCTGGAACTTAGCTGCACTTCTCTAATCTATACAACCTATTTGGTGTATTTGCTTGTAGATGAAGGTAATAATCTATTTTGGTGCATGCATGTTTTATTGGCATATTTTTAGCCTTCCCATTTGGGGGCAGCTGACATCTGGGGGAAGAAAAACTGAAGAAAATGGCGTCGGCTACATCTTTTATACCCCTGGCACACTGCCGTCAGGAAGAGGCGACAGCAACCGACGTCGGACCTAGATTTTGGAATTCAGGCCGACTGAGGGTAGCCTGCCAGCAGGATAACCCAAGTGTAATGACTGCAACAGTGAATACACTCTAACATCTACAATTATGATAAGTGTACACAACTGTACTTTTTTTTCCTCTCAACTTGGTCTCCAAACTCTTCTTTTTGACCATTTTTATTAGGTTACTTTCACTTTCTCTCCCCCTTTTTTCCACTAGTAACCATTTTTTTTACTAGGTTTCTCTCCCTTTCTCCCTATCCCTTTTGTGGTGTCCTCACTATTATTGTTAGTAGTTACTTTCCCCTTTCTCTTTCCTTATTACAAAAAAAAGTCTCCTCCCTTTTTCTGAAAGATTGATTTTCTGTTCCCTTATGTGTGCATGAGTGTGAGGGTGTGTACTCGGCCTTCCCTTTCTTCTTAATGACCGAGAAGCAAGATAAACCAGCAGGCTTTAAGAAATGCACAAAGTGCGGTCACAAAATTCCCTTCAGTGACTCGCACTCCCTGTGCATGTAGTGTCTGGGGCCCTTTCATCTGTAGGAAAACTGCGCAATTTGCTACTCCAACTACAGGGCCTTATTTGAAAGGAAAAATAAACTAATTTTGAGAGGCATGCTACCATCTTCAGTCAGCGAGGCCATTTCTGGTATTGACCATAAATCTATGACCACAGCCAAGTTTAAGTCGGCTCATTCAAGCCCTGCTTCTTGTTTTTCCTCCACAACTTCTGACAGAAGAAAAAGAGGCCTTCCTCTGCTCCTACAGATCTTTTGGCGCCGAGCTGCAAGACTTTAAAACCTTTTAAATCTACTAACGCAGTGGCTCTGTCAGAACCTTCGGTGCCGAGCATCTCTCTGTTGGATCCAGCTCCTTCAGCCTCAAGTCTGTCAGGTACAGATAGATCAGATCCATTAGGGTCAGATCCAACCACCAGTCCCTTTAAACCAATTGTGACTTTTCCAAGGACTCTGTACTCCCAGTCGATAGACCCTGTGCTTTCAAGGGTACTGTTTCCCTTTTTGAGTAGACCTGAATCTCCTTAAGCATCCTCTTCCTATTAAATCAGAAGCCTTGCAGAAGAAGACATGGAATGAATTGTACAGAAATTCTTGCAGGCGAAGGGCATCACTAAGTCCCCCTTGGCCTCGACCCAAACATTTCAAGGCTTTACTCAAGCCATCCACTCCCCCTCTAACTCCTCCTACGACTTCAGGGCATCCTTAGGTGTCATCGGATCTGATAACAATCAGTGTCTTTCGGTTTGGATCCAACGATGTCTCTTTACTCGTAATAGACCTTCTCGGAGCTCTTCTGTCTTTTGGAGCTGGAGAGCTCTGAGCTGTAGAGAGCATCGCTAGCCATGGGTATGCTAGACTCTCATACCTTTGGAGCAGTCAATGCACCTCATGGCTTCCAAGCAGTTGAGCACAGCTCTGGCTTCTACCCCAGGCAAGCTTTCTCTGGAGTTTGAGAGGACCCCTTCCCGCAGATATGGCTTGTTAGAGCCCGAGTCCCGCTCCATTCAGGAGCAGTCAGCTTTTGGGGCTCTGGAGAGGGCTATAGCTGTCACCGCATCTAGAAAGGTATCTGCCCCCTTGGATCCTCAATCCCATTAATCTTCCCTGCACACATCCTCTGACCAGGAGGTTCCACAGAGACAACAGGACCTTAGGTGCCAAGATACCCATTGGGGTACCCCTGGCTCTTCTGATACCTCCCCACTGAAGAGGTCCATCGGAAGAGGCCTTGCAAGAGGAAGCATTTGGACTCCACAGAGGGGTCTGCCATGGAGGGCACCAACTTCAATGAGGGAGAAGGATCCCCATGGTCACCTCCTGAGGATGTTTCCTTCAGGGACATCCTAGAGATTTTAAAACTGAGAGGTGACTGGCAGTCCAGTAAACCTTCACCTGAGGAGTCATTGTAGCTGGCGGCCTTTGGTTCTCTACCATTTATCTCCTGGGTCACGCCACCTACAGGTGAGCTCATCGACTTGATCTCTCGGCGGGCATGGGAGAGCCCAGTTTCCATCAAACCTACTCCTAGAGACAAGACAAAATAATTACCGCTCCAGCTGACAAGACTTTTTGGATGAAGGGGGCTGTAGTAAATGCCATGGTTGTGGTGGCAGTGACCAAAAAGGAACTATCAGAGGAGAGTTCCACTATTCATCCTCCTAATAAGGATTCCAGGATGATTGATAGATGTGGGAAGTGAGTTTTTTCTTCAGCAACTTTTGCCTTACGATCACTGAATTACCTTTCCCATTTCACCAGGTTGCAAAGGGATCTGATCAAGGAACTGTCAGATACCCTTGAAGGAGCAGTAGCTAAAGGAGCACTAGAAAGAGTGCCTTCCCAGTTGACGACCCTACACTCTGCAGCAAACTTTTCCATGAGGCCCATTGCGCATGCTGCAGAAGGAACGAGTAGGGTGGTGGGTTTCGGCATATCTATGAACAGGTGTGCCTGGATGCATCTGTACTACTTTGTGGAGCCTTTTAAGACTTCGTTTGTCAACACTCCATTTGACGGCACATCCATTTTTGGTCCCAAGGTCAAAGATATGTTATCCAGGTGTGAAAAAGAATGGAAGACCCTTTCTGTCATGGGCATAAGTCTTTCTGCCCCTCATAGATCTTACCCTAAGGGTCAGAGAGGTGGAGGTAAAATGTGGTATAACAAATCTCAAGGGTCTTACTAGGATACATGTGGATAGTTTTCCCCCAGAGGCAGAGGGGGGAACAATTCTGCAAGACGCCACCCTCGCAGCAGAGGAGGCCCACAGAATCAAGGGTCCTGAAAACCTTTCTACAGGAAACCCTTTCAGCATTCCTGAAAGGAGGCCCGATTGCCCACCTCTGGAGGCAGTCGGGGGGGGTCGACTATCCCTGCACTGGAGATCCTGGCAAAAAAATAACCACTGACTGTGGGTGCAGAGGATACTATCCAGAGGTTACCAAATCCCCTTCTCTCACCACCCCACAACAAAAAAATCCCAGACGTTCCACCCTGTCAAAGGGATCAAGCAGTCATTCAAATTCAAAAACTGATGGGAAAAAAAGGGGTCATCCAAGAGGTCCCCAGAGACCAAAGAGGATTCGGAAACTTACTCAAGGTTCTTTTTAGTTCCAAAGAAAACAGGGGACTGGAAACCAGTTCTGGATCTGAGCAGATTAAACAACACCACAAGTTCTGAATGGTCACAGTTCAGTCCATACTTCCCTTTCTGAAACAAGACGATTGAATGTGCTCCATACACCATCAGAATGCGTACTGCCATATAAAAATGGACAGACTATCCAGAAGGCAGCCAGTCATTGCCATTTCAGAGTGCTGCCCTTTGGTCACACTACCACCCCAGAGTGTTCACCAAATGCATGGCAGTGGTTGCAGCTCACTTGAGATGACAAGGATTACGGGCGTTTCCCTACTTAAATGACTGGATCATATCCACCCTGACCAGGCATCTACTTATCTGTGCAAGAGACTCTATCTGTACAGAACTAGGTATATACCATAAATTACCAAAAGTCGCACCTAGATCCTTCTCAGTCACTGGAGTTCATAGGAGCACTGCCGGACACAGCTCAGATGATTGCGAAACGTCCACCCTCCAGAGTATTGACAGTCAGACTCCAAACACAAAGATTGCTCCGAACAAGAAGGTAGCTGCCCGTCATGTTTTGCAGGCTTTAGGATCAGTGGCTGCAGCTATAGTTTTAGTTCCAGTGGCCAGATTTCACATGCAAATAGTACAGTGGCTTCTAGCTGCCCAGTGCTGAATTATCCACCAACCAATGTATTTTAGTAGAAAGGCTCACTCAGACTCTTCTACACTTTGCTGTGAGGGAATTTTTTATTTGTTGCATTACTTTATTGACTTTTTCTATTTTGAATACTGTGATTTGTTTTATTTACCTTGTGTTTTACTTGTATTCTGCTTTTAACTGCTTATTAAAACTTGAAAAGAGACCACAGCTCTGTCTCTTATGAGTCAGGCAGAAATTGTTTTCCCCACTCTCCCACCCGGTTACTGTAGTGATGTTCATCGTGCATACAGCTGCAGCCATAACAGATGGGTTCTCCTGCCGTCAGGCGGGTCCTCGGTCGGCCGAATTCCAAAGTCTAGGTCCGGCGTCGGTTGTCGTCGCTTCTTCCCTGACGTCAGAGCGACAGGGGTATAAAGGAACCAGCCGACGCCATTTTCTTCAGTCTTTCTTGCCGCGCGGTGCCCGAAGCAGAAGCAGTTCGCTAGTGCCGGTCGGCCAGCTCCTGAAATTACAAAAATTTTGAAACCGAAGTCTTCTTGAAAGCTAAGTACCCCGTTGGGGAAACTTTTCTTGCCTCAGACCGATGTCAGACAAAGTTAATAATTGTATTTCATGTGGGAAGCAAATACCGCATAAGGATTTCCATTCCCTCTGTATACCTTGTTTAGGCCCAGACCACAACGTCTCGGTCTGTCGCTTTTGTGCTACATTCAACAAACGCACCATTAAGCGTCGGGTGGAGTTCGCCCAGCATTATTTTGGAAAAACATTTAACTATATTATGTCGTCGGATACTCCGACTCCAGTTTTGTCTAAAAAACGCAAAGATAAGGACCGACACACGAGGTCCGCGGCCTCTACCGACACCACGCCAAAGCCGACTACACGTGGTCCGGTTCTCAGCGAGGCGCCTACGCAGCCCCTGACTACCGACGACACTTCTTTGGCGGTGTCTCCTGGGCCCGAGGTCGCAGGCTCCTCGGCCCACACCCCGACTACAGACACCGAAGCCACTCTTGGAGTTGAACCTCAAAATGTGGACAGGTCTACCTCCACTCAAGGTGTCTTCAGACCTTCCTCTTCTTTCTCCATCAAGGCTTTCACTAAGTCTAAAGCAGCCATGCACTCTGAGACAAGCTACACAGGGACCATCTCCAGGCCCCATGCCTAAAAAATAGATGCTTAAAATGGCTGAGGATTTAATTACTCTTATCAGGGGTTCTCAACCCCACGGACAAAGGCCCAGAGTGGAGGAAGAATCCCCCTCCTCTGATCAGGGCTCCATTATTTCAGAGCACTCTGATGATCAGGAACATTCTTACTCCCCTTTTGAAGACTCTGATGCGGAAGAGTCCATTCCTCCTGTATCCCCCCCAGAGGATTACTCATTTGGGGAAACTTTGCATACCTTAAGGGAACACTTCCACTGGGAAGGCCAAGATTATTCAGATTCCACGAAAAGGCTTAGGGAATTCCTCTTACTACCTCAGCACAGGCCTCTGGCTATACCTCCTGTCTTGGACATCCTAGATGATGTTTACTTGGAGGCCTGCCTTAACCCGGACTCTTTGCCTCCAGCCCCAGTTAAGCCTGACCGGTACTACAGGGTTCCTGACTTATACCAATTTCTATACAAAAGCCATGCTGCTGACCCAGAAACCATCTCACAGGGCCCCAAGGGAGTTGAGGCCTCCACTGCTAAAAAGAGAGATTCCAGATCCTTAGAAAGGTGGGGAAAAAAGGTATATACCTCTGCTACCTTAACCATGAGGGCCTTAAACTGTCAGTTCCATATGCTAAAATACCAACAGTTTTTGTTATCACAATTGAAAAGTAAAATGTCACAACCTGTACAACCAGACTTGAAGGAGTTGCAGGATTTGATGCATAGTGCAGAACAAGTGGGTAAGCATACCTTACAATGTGGTTTTGATGCTCTAGAGGCCTCATGTAGAGCTGCTGTTACAGGATCAGTCATATGTAGACATGCCTGGCTCAAGGAACAAACCTTGCCTGATCATGTCAAAGCTAAATTACTAGATGCCCTCTTCAAAAGGATGTATTATTTGGTGCTAATGCTGAGGAGGTATTAAGGAAAATGGAGGAAAAGGCTAAATCAATGCAAACTGTGAAAGATTTTCTACAGGTACAACCCCACGTTTCAGTAGAAATTGGCCTTCCAAAATTGGTCCTTTCCAGCCACGGACAGACCCCAAAGAGGCAGATACAGGCCCGAGGGGCAGAGGACAATCCCAAGGATCGTTTAGAGGCAGACAATGGCAAGCTCCTACACAAAGAGGTGGTGAGGATAACTCGCAATCATTCAGAAAGCAAGCCCAATGACTTTCCCCTTTGCATGCCAAGCAAGACTCAAATGGCAGCCCCTTAGGAGGAAAGCTGGCATTATTTTCAAAAAATTGGCATATTGTCACAAAAGACAAATGGATCCTGGACATTATAAACAGAGGCTACAGATTCCATTTTCACACCCTTCCAAAAATGAGAGGCATGCCAAACCTGCCACACAATCAAAGGGCAGAGGCACAAAGGCAAATTACAGATCTGATAGACATGAAAGCTATTCAAGAGGTACCTACGCACGAACAAGGTCAAGGTTTTTATTCCAGGCTATTCCTGGTACCAAGGAAGGAAAAGATTGGAGACCTATTTTGGACCTATCCATCCTAAACACATTTCTACTCGTACCAAAATTCAAGATGCTCACTCTACAGCAACTTCTTCCAATGCTGGGCAAGGAGTCTTGGCTGGTAACATTGGACCTCAAGGAGGCATACCTGCATGTCCCAATCAGACAAAATTGCAGAAGGTACCTCAGATTTCTTGCAGGTTCAACCCATTATCAATTCTCTGCATTGCCCTTTGGCTTATCTACTGCGCCCAGAGTATCCACGAAATGCCTGGCATCAGTAATTGCCTACTACAGACTTCAAGGGATTCAAATATATCCCTATTTGGACGACTGCCTGATCCAAGCGGACAGCAAGCACATTCTTCTGAAACATCTGGCTTATGTAATAATGTTGTTGAACTCTCTGGGATACACAGTCAACAAAAAGAAATCAAGGCTAATACCCTCTCGGAAGATAATTTTCCTGGGTACCAACTTGGACACAAACACCCAGATGGCCTACCTCACGCCAGAGAAGCAGGGGCAACTAACTCAATACTTCAGAGCACTAGCAAATTGCACCAGGCTGACTGCAAGGAAAATCCTGCAGGCTCTGGGATTCATGGCATCTTGCATCTTACTAATCCCATGTGCAAAGCTGCATATGAGGAAACTTCAATGGTACCTGAAAAACATATGGTCTCAACACAGCCACTGTTAATACCACTAATTCCATGTCTGCAAAAGGAATTTCTGTGGTGGGCTCAAGCATGCCAAACAAACACAGGTCTTCCATTCAGCAAGCCTCAAGCAAATCAAGTCATCACAACAGACGCCTCGGACTACGCCTGGGGGGCGCACATGACAGATCGGTGCATTCAGGGCAAATGGTCCCAAAAAGAAAAGCACCTTCACATCAATCAAAAGGAAATGCTAGCAGTAATAAATGCTATTATAGCTTTCAAGGACCTTCTGCAACCTGGTCAACTATTGATAAGAACGGACAACACCACAGTTATGTGGTACATAAACAAACAGGGAGGAACACATTCATACCCCCTATGCAGACTGGCCATGTCACTTTGGAACATGGCCATGGACTTGCAAATCGAACTACAAGCACAGTACTTGCCAGGCAAGGAAAACACGCTGGCAGACAACCTAAGCAGAAATATGACAGATCCACACGAATGGAAGTTGCATCCAAAAGTTTTACAGAAATAATCCAAGCATGGGAAAGGCCAGACATGGATCTCTTTGCCTCCCACAAAAATCACCAATTGACAAAATTCTGCTCAAGGATTTTCCATCCAAAGGCCTGGAGAGTGGACGCTCTCTCTTTCAGTTGGACATCAATGACAGTTTATGCCTTCCCACCTCTTCCTCTGCTGCCCAAAGTTCTATTGAAAACCAGAGCAGACGGACCAAAGATGATTCTCATTGCTTCGGACTGGCCAAGACAACACTGGTACCCACTCCTAAGGAGCCTGACGCATTCCCCACCATGGACCCTGCCTCTAATGCCTCTTCTTCTGACTCAGCACAGCTTCAAAACTCTTCACAGCCAGCTAAACACACTCAATCTAGCCGCATGGAAGATTCCTTAGCATCACAACAGGCCCTACTCTCCAAGGAGGTGCAGGATGTCATTTTGGAGGCCAGAAGACCGTCAACTAGAAAAGCTTACTCCGCAAAATGGAAACAGTTTTGTGTCTGGAATGAGAAAAAGGGCCAGGATCCTGGAAAACTGAATGTACCTCAAATACTACAGTATTTAGCTGAGCTGCTAAGCAGTGGACTTTCATTCTCCTCCATCAAAATCCATGCCTCAGCCATTTCTGCAGAATACAACACTGATCCACCCTCATTCTGTCACCCTCTCTTAAGACAGTTCCTCAGAGGGGCTAAGAATCTAAGACCCCCAAGGAAACAACCAATACCTGCTTGGGATCTCAATTTCATTCTGGAAAAACTGACCTTGCCTCCCTTTGAGCCAGCTGCCTCATCAGATTTGCAGTATTTGTCCTGGAAAACAGCTTTCCTTCTGGCTATTACCTCAGCTCGTAGAGTTTCAGAACTACAAGCTCTCATATCTGTGCAGCCTTTTATCATCTTCCATCAGGACAGAGTTTCCTTACGAACCGACCCGTCCTTTATGCCTAAAGTGGTATCCATGGTAGCTTTGAATCAGGCCATACACTTACCTACCTTTTATCCTAATCCTCAAAAAAAAGGGGAGAGATTACTACATTCCTTGGACATCCACAGACAACTACGTTATTATCTGGACAGAACAAAACCTTTCAGAAAATCAGAACAGCTCTTTGTGTCCTATGCTGTAGGAGCTCAAGGAAAGCCAATTTCGAAACAGACAATCTCAAAATGGATAGCCCACTGCATACGCTTTTGCTATTCTTTTCATGGCAAAACTGTACCTACAGGCATCAGATCTCACTCCACAAGGGCCACAGCTACCTCTGCAGCTTTCCTCAGAGGAGTTCCTACCAAAGATATTTTGGAAGCAGCCACTTGGAGTTCTGTGCATACCTTCTCCAAGCACTACCACCTACCATTATACTCCAAATCTAGAGCAGGCTTTGCCACTGCAGTCTTGCAGGGCATCCTGGCTCCTCCTAGTTCCACCTAGTGCCTACCACCCCTTTCTTAGCTTTGGGATTCTACCCATCTGTTATGACTGCAGCTGTATGCACGATGAACATAGTACAGTTTTGTACCTACCATAAATGTAGATGTTGGAGTGCTAATACAGCTGCAGTCCAGGTTTCCCTCCATCCTTCCCCTCTTGGGACAGGCCTATAGGCTAACACATCCTCATACAACCTGATTGGGGTATTCATTTATGATGCATTTGCTTGCAACTACTGTATTTTGATTATATTGCATTGCTTTATTACACAAATTTATGTATTGCCTTCCTTCTGGGGGCACCTGACATCTGGGGCAAGAAAAACTGAAGAAAATGGCATCGGCTGGTTCCTTTATACCCCTGTCGCTCTGACGTCAGGGAAGAAGCGACGACAACCGACGCCGGACCTAGACTTTGGAATTCGGCCGACCGAGGACCCGCCTGACGGCAGGAGAACCCATCTGTTATGACTGCAGCTGTATTAGCACTCGAACATCTACATTTATGGTAGGTACAAAACTGTACTTTCTTAAACACCACTGTATTTCTAGTTGCCTTCCCCTTATGTTAATTTGACCATATATCTCATTTCCTCTCTGTTTTTACTGGCTTGTGTGAGTAAGCACAAAATTATCATTTTGTGAAATCACTCCCCTTCAACTATTTAAATTTATTGGCCATCCTACTTTATTCCATAGTACCAGAATACAAAAGTGACCATCTCCTTTCAATCTATCTTGCTCTTTTAAAAATACTGACTGTCTACTAAAACTTAACTTTTTAGACAGGTAAAACTTCAGTTACCTACTTTCACATCTAACGCCTCTAATGCACACTGCAGTGTTCAGGATAAACCATTTTTTCATCTTACTTATAAGCATCCCTGTGACTAGCACTTGCTTTAAAACCTTCTAGAAAGCACTAGGAAGTCTTAAACTGATACAATCACTCAACTTTCCTTTTTAATAAGGAGAAATTAATCACAGGCACTAAACAGCCCATAATTGCAAAGTACCTTGCTAAGGTAAAGGAAAACCGCTCTTGTACTTTACAAAAAAAAAAAAAGCACCAAACCAGGCATGTCCAAGGGTCAGCTTCTGCTGATTTCTCCTGTCCACCTGGTGAATCTGGGCATACTTGAGCAATGCAGCAATTGCCTCATGTACACAGACAACCCTCTCCTCCTACCACACAACACTACAACCTGCGAGAGATGCACTTACATAGCCAAATTGGAAGCAAAGCTCTCTCCACCCAAGATTATGCTGGACAGTCAAGAGGAGAAGGTTAACACCCGCACTACACCTCTAGCAACACACCTTCTAAACCCACATCACCAACACCCACACATAGCAACACTAATCCCACATATGTGGAGGCCCTTAACAGTAACCTGCCCAAGCAACAAGGACCTCTGAAGCTGAAACACAAAACGCCAATCACAACCAAAGTGTCACATGGCTCACAACACCAGTATGCCACCCAGCAACAGCCCCTAAGGCAGGACAACGTGCCCAACACTTTAGTCATAGGTGACGCTGTAGTCAGGCACACTGATATCCCACTCACCAGGCTGAACAAGGAGAAAATTACAGTCAGCTACCTGTCGGGTGCCAGGATCTGCTACATAATGCATGTATTCAAGTCACTCCACAACAAGTACAGATATGACTCTCTCATTGTCCATGTTGGAGTGAATGACTTGAGAAGTACCTCCCTGGACTACATGAAAAGAGACATAGAAGAACTCTCGGATCATGTGGCCCAGGCAGGTATGACCCTAGCCCTGAGTAGCATCCTGCCTTTGCCCAGAATGATACCACAGTGTAAGGGAAAAATGATTGACTTAAATTGGCTAAGCTTCTGGTGTCATTCAAAGGGGATCCATTATCTGTCTGCCTGGGACGACATGATTGACAGACCACAATGGTTTGCCAGAGATGGTCTGCACCTGTCGCCCCTGGGATTTAGGTTACTGGCTAAGGCTCTTGCCACCCCTATAGTGCCTTTTTAGGCAAAGTTCAAAGGACAAAACCACCACCGTAACTGGTACAAGCATGCAAAATCTGAAGGTAATGCTACTCAACGCTAGAAGTCTAAACCTCAAAATGCACTCTCTCGAGGCACTCCTAAAAATGGAGAACATAGATATCTGTGCAGTAACTGAGACCTGGTTCAAGGCTCCAGAGAGCACCCCTGCAATACCAGGCTACAACTCTTACCGCACTTTCCGGCCACCAAACCAGGACCGAAACACTAAAGGTGGAGGAGTGCCCATATTCACCAAGGATATTCTCAACACCAGGCTAGTTGCCCAACACAATGCGTCTGAAATTCTCCAGGTGCAACTAACATTAGGTAAGACTGTAATCCAAATTGTAGCTTGCTACAGATCCTTCACCATGCCCCAAGATTCTCACTGCACCTTTGTAAACCTACTGGAAAGTATTAAGACACAACCAAACACCCTAATACTGGGTGATTTCAACTACCCTGCCATTAACTGGGAAAACTACTCGTGTACCAACACCTTTGCCCAACGGTTCTTGGAATTCATAAATTCCAATGCCCTGGATCAAATAATCCTTAGTCCTACCAGGGGCTTTAATATCCTAGACCGGGTCATTACCAACATGGGAAATCGATGCTCCACACCTATGGTCACCCCCTCGTTGGTTAGAGCTGACCATAAGCTAATCATCCTTGACATCCACATACCTCCCCCCCCTTCCCCAGTAAGGAAACCTCCGTAAAAAAACTTCTCCAAAGCTGACTTCATGCTACTCAAGTCAGAAGTGGCAAACTTCATGACACCCATGCCGACGGGAACTGAAAGTTCGACTGCTGAATCCTACACTAAGGCACTGTATGAGCACATCCACTCGTGCGTGAATTGTGCCATCCCCAGTAGAACCAAGGTGCTCTTCTCCAAAAAAGGAAGCCAATCTGGTGGTCCCTTGCCATAAACAAACTTTACAATAAAAGGAAGAAACTGTTGCAGGAAAGAGGAAAATCCCAGGATGCAAAAAGACTCCCATACCAGCCTCAGTAAGAAACTGAGATCCCTCTTAAAATCCTCCAAAGCTAGTTACGAAAATAAAATTGCCAAAGATTCCAAAGACAACCACAAGGCATTCTCTAGCTATGTCAAGAATCTAAATGGCAATGCTCAGATCTGCTCTGAGCTACAATAGAATGTCATTAAATATACTGATTCCAAGGATATTGCCAGTATCCTGGCAGATCGATTCGGTGCAAACTTCACCCCCCTCTCACTCCCTAAAGGGCCCATCTCCATACCAAAAGATTGACAAATTCCAGTAATAACAGCCACACAGATAAAAAATGCACTCTCCAAAGCTAAGAATACAGCATCCATGGGGCCAGACGACATCCCAGGCTGTGTACTACATGAACTACAAAATGAACTGGAACCTCACCTAAGTGAGATGTTTAATCATAGCCTCACCTCAGACTTCGTGCCCACTGAGTGGAGCACAGCTACAGTTATCCCACTACACAAGGGGGATCCACCTTGGATCCTGGGAACTACTGCCCATCAGTCTGACAAGCCTGATCTGCAAGGCCATGGAACTTATAAAGAAAGACATTGGCAACCTTCAAACACTGGACCCCACGCAGTTTGGGTTCGTGAAGGGCCAATCTTGTCTCCTGAACCTGATGTCTCCAGAACCATGGACAAGCATAAGGTGGTCCACACAGCCTACCTGGACCTCGCCAAGGCCTTCGACACCATCCCCCACTCAGGAATCATAGAAAAACTTACTAAGCTGGGCATTAATCCCTACATCACTCGATGGGTTGCCAATTGGCTTACTGACAGAACCCACACTGTAAAAGTAGCCGACTCCAAATCTAGCTCCAGACAAGTGACAAGTGGAGTACTTCAGGGTTCAGTCCTGGGACTGCTCTTGTTTGGCATCTACTTCTCTGGAGTACAAGCCTACACTAAGGGACTCTGGAAGTTTGCAGATGACTGCAAACTGGGAGCCATTATTGAATCCCCAAATGATGTGGATATTTTACACAAGGGCCTTACAGAAACAGATGCTTGGTGCCAGAGCCAAGCTCAATGCCAAGAAATGTATAATTATCTCTTTTGGGAAAAAACATGTACCTATGAATTACCACATAGGTGTCAGTACACTAAACACCAAAAGTGTGATAAGAGCCTTGGGGACACAGGTGGACAGTGGTCTCACGTTCGATAACCACATCGCCACAACAGTCATGAAGTCGTATGTGGCACACCTCATAACTAAGGGCTTTTCATCCAGAAAATAGGAGGTAGTTGTCCCACTGTACTCATCCCTCATTAGACCCATTATAGAATACAATGCCCCGTTTGGTATGTACCTCTCAAGACATCTGCAACAACTGGAAAGGCCGCAGAAATACCTCGCTAAAAGAATCACAGGCCTAAAGCAGGTGCCCTATGCTGATAGTCTAAAAAAAAACTCCACCTATACTCTGAAGCATATCGTCTACTCAGAGGCGATTTCTGCTTAACATACAAGGCCATGTCAACCCAGAGCTGTTGGACATGCTACACTTAAAGAAATCCCAATCCCTCAGAGACGCACGCTCCAGGGATATAAACCTTGTCATCACAATGAGCAAAACATGCTGTAGGGATAGGTTCCTGACCCAGAGACTCCCCAGACTCTGGGATAGACTGCCCATACATGTCAAGCAGAGTGCCTCTTTGGCTCTCCAAGTGAAACCTTGATGATTGGATGGGAGATAGGAAATTCACCCCTGGGATCACATCAGTCGCCCTGCTAGACAGGGGTCCAGGGAAGTAAATACTGTGGGAAGAAATAGCCAGGGAATTGTTATGGCTAGGCTTGTATAGGCCCTAGGGCCGATAGCCTAGTACCAACTTATGAACCTATTAACCAAATTCTCATAATGGATACATGCAAAAGAACGCTTTCATGGTGGATTTATTCAGCACAGTTGATGCAAGGTCTACCCTTTGTTCCCCCACAGCCACAGGCCATGGTGACCAGTGATGCTTCCCAGATACATGCGAGGGGGCATTATCTGGGGAAGATGGTCCAAGGCACCTGGTCTGCCGACGAGGCCAATTTGCACATAAACATCCTGGAGATGAGGGCAGTGCTTCTGATGTTGCAGGCATTTTAGACTTCTGTTCCTGGAAGAACAGTGGTGATTCAGTCAGACATGTCCGTCGTCTAGTACATAAACAAGGAAGAACCAGATCATAGCCTCTCTGTTGAGAAGTGCGAAGTGTGTGGTAATGAGTGATCTCATCCAGCCGCTTTCTTGTAGCAGTGCACAATCTGTGGGAAAGTCAAGCATGATAGTGGACAAATTGAGCAGATCCATTCTTGTGACTCATGAGTGGTCCCTCAACCAGACAGTAGTGGAAGACATATTCTGCAGAAGGGGCCAGCCTTGCTGCAATCTCTTTGCATCCCCCCTGAACAACAAATGCAGCAGCTACTTTTCCTAATCCCCACACTGGGAGAATCCCGGTGTGATGCTCTCATACACACTAGGCCTCCCGGTCTCCTGTATGCCCCATCCGCCCATTCGTATAGTCCCAAATTCCTTCAGAAAGCAAACAGGTTGAAGAGAACAGTAATCCTCATTTCCTCATTTTGACTTCAACAAATCTGATTTCCCTTTCTCTGGCCTCATTTACAGAAGGAAGCCTGGATTCTGGATCCCATTCCAGACCTTCTGTCGCATCCAACAGGAATGATTCATCTTAACCTCAAACTGACAGCTTGGTTCCTCCAATTCCATTGATAGCCAGACAACCGATGCTCTCCTCCTCAGTCAGCAATATTTTGATGTCTTCCCGTAATCCACCCACTCAAGAGCTTTATAGGAGTAAATGGAAGAGGTTTGTAATCTGGGCTCATCAACATAATTTAGATCCATTCACAGCACCTATCCATTCCGTTCTGGAATTTTTGGCTTACCTCTTTGTTAATGGGGCATCTGCCTCTACAATTAAAGTAAAATTAGCAGCTGTTTTGGATTTTCTCATTGGGAAACATAACTCATCTCTGATTTCCCACAAAGTTTGCAAAGCCTTCTTAAAAGGGACCCTATTATTAAGGCCACCTCACAAAGATCCCTGTCCTCCATAGTACCTAAACTTGGTACTACATCTTAATGTTCAGCCCCTGTTTGAACCTGCAGCGACTTGCGATATAAAATTCTTACCTTGGAAATTCATCTTCCTACTGGCCATTACATCTGCAAGATGAATATCAGAAATTCAGGCCCTATCCTCCCAGTCTCTGTATCTGATTTTTCATAAATTCAGAGTCTCCTTGTGTATCAACCCCTCCTTTCTGCCTGAAGTTGTTTCACAGGCTGATATCAATCAGACCATTCATTTGTCTATTTTCTTTCCTAACTTCAGCAACAAAGGTGAATATGTCCTACATTTGTTAATGTCCATAGGCAGTAACGTTTCTGTTTGCATAGGACTAAAGATATTTGGAAAGCAAGTCAGTTGTTTATCTCCTTTGCAGGCCCTAGGAAGGGCCTACCAGTATCCAAAGTTACCTTAGCAAAATGGCTCTCTGATTGCATTTATTTCATCTACATCTCAAGGTATAGATCCTACCAAACCTGTTCGAGCTCACTCGCCCAGGGCCATGGCCACTTCTCAGTTTTCCAATTTAATGCCTCCATGGATGAGATTTGTGCAGCAGGCACATGGACTAATCATCTTACCTTTATCACTCATTACAAGTTGGATTTGGTGTCCAGGGGAAGAGCCTCCTTTGGTTTGATAGTTTTGAGAACTATCCTCCCAGGATTCTGCCTGGGATAAAGGTAGCTGGGGACTCTGTCCCATATGTAAGGACAAAAAGAAAAATTGACAATGTCAGATAAAGAAGTTATGTACTCACCATAATGTTCCATCTGTATTGTCGATTTTTCATCTCTGCTCACATTCCCTCCCTCCAAACCCCTTACCTTTGGTTTCTGGTAGGACGGGAAACATAATTTATGCCACCTTTATTTTTCTCCATACTCCAGAAGTTGTCTACATACAATCTTCGCATATAAATTTCCTTACCTTTCTTTCCGAGGATAATCTTTGCAAACAAGATCTGCGATAACAGGGAGGGTGCATTGTGGGTAAGGGGACTTAGCCAAGACCTTTTTGGTTGCCACAAGCTTAGTAATGGCCAAGCCGGATCCGGACCCACAGGTGAGGAGAGATGAAAAATCTACAGTACAGATGGAACATTATGGTGAGTCCATAATTTTTTTTTCCAGTGGGAGAACACTGAAATTAATCAGAAAATATTATGATCTGCTACAAGTGAAATTTCCAGAACCCTCACCAATCCCTCCAGTGCTGTCATTATTGGAGGATGTGTATGCCGCAACCTGTGGTTCCCCTGACAGGTTTGCTGCCACTAAGTAAGCAGATGAAATGTACAAAGTTCCTCAGTCTTTTATTTTTTGTACTCTAATTCCAGACCTGACCTATCAGCCATTGATTTAGTTAATCCAGCTGATGCCAAACATTTGGGTAATTCTGATTATTCTCTTTCTGACAGTGTTGGTGAAGCTACTGAAAGGTTTATGTTTCTGCCATTTTAATTTTTAGAATAATGAATTTTCCGACTCATGCGTTGAAGTTTATACTGACAAATTGCAAAAGTATGAGGAATATTTTAGTTTTCTCTTGTGAGGAAAACTTTGTGTAGTTTATTTTCTTATATTTCTCAGGTCATTGTGTGTTTTACTTTGTAGATACTGCTTCCAGGGCTGTTACATCAGGTACTGTCTTGAGAAGGTTAGCCTGGCTGCATTCTCAGAATTTCCCAGATGTCAAAAATGACATTTTGAATTATCCATTGGATAGAGGTTGTTTTTGGACTCTCTACTGCAGAGGTTATCAAAAAGTGTGATGAGAGAGGTAATCCGACTCAGTGAATTTCTTGGATTTTTCAGCCCCCTTTTCTATATTTTTAGTTTTTTTTGCCTGCTCCTTTATCAAGTTACAAAATAAAGTGTCAGCAATGGGCCGGTAAACAGATGTTTAAAAAGCAGTGGCAGAGCAGTTCCAAAAAAAAAAAGCATGACCCCCCCCCCCCCCCCAGAACAAAGGGCAGTTAAAGATGTCAGAATAACTATATAGGGTACCTTGTTTTTACCTCCCACCCTAGCAGTCCCTTATCCCTTCTCTTTCACCTTCTGTCATATGCTGCCTCGGAAGTAATAGAAGCGGTTTCCCCTCTCCATTTTAGGGAAATGATTTTACTCAAGAATGTCTTTAGTGCCAAAGAAAGAAAATTCTCTGAGAGCAGTTCTGGATCTTTCTTTCCTGAATCAGTTTGTGATTGTACCCAAGTTCAAAATGCTTTCACTTCACAACCTGTTACCCCTTCTTCCACATTTGAGTTTTCTAGTAACCTTAGATTTAAGAGATGCATATCTTCATATTCCTATTCATCCAGATTTCAGGTATTTTTTTAAGGTTTTGTATGTCTAGATCACATTATTAGTTCTCTGCCTTGGTCCTTGGGCTATTGGGCTAACCACTACTCCAGGAGTGTTCACACTGTGTCTAGCTCCTGCAATAGCCCATTGCAGGCAACAATGTTTCTACATTTTTTCATATTTAGATGACTTGCTAATCTTTGCAGAGTCTTTATCAAAATCCAGGAATTTCTCACTTGGGTAAGAGATCTCCTACACAGGCACGAGAACATTAAAAAGTCTTTTGTGACTCTGTTGCACAGGATTATGTTTCTGGGGTGCCAACTAGACACCTCAGTACAAAGAGCTTTTCTTTGACAGGTAAAAATAGATCTATATTTTGATCTTTTCCATGGGTTTTACACTCAGACTTCTATCACATTGCAGGAATTCCTTAGGATTTTGAGTCTCAAGGCGTCCATGATTCTAATGATACCTTTTGCAAGACTCCACCTGAGAAAGATACTTTATCTGAAATATCTTTGGTCCCTGCATCAACACCCATTGCCTTTTCAAATCACAGTTCATGGATTTGTTGAAAGGAAAATCACTTGTTGAAGACATCATATTTCTCTGAATCCAAGCCTCCATTTCTCCCATCCTACACTAAAGCAGTCAGTTGCAGCAGACACCTCAGACTTTGCCTGGGGAGCCGTGTCAATGTGAATAAAAGTACCAGATCTTTAAGACCAGAAAGACTGACCCAAACTCACAAACCTAAAAGGGATGTTCGCTCTTATAATGACCATCTACTCTCTGAATCATCTGTGGTCGCCGGTACCTCTTCAGTTATTTGCAGGCAATACTCCTGAACAAAACTTTGCTTACTCAAAGGTTTACAAAAATATTTATGACTTGTAACTGGTATACTTGTGTATGGAAAGTGTTGGTACAGTGCCATTTTTTTTCTTCTGAAACAAAGCTGTTGCCATTGTGAGAAATTTGCATGCATCCCACAATTCTCTGCACCATAAATGTTATTTGTAAAATATGCAGAACACAAACTGACTTTGTTTGTTCTGTTTCAGATGATGCAGTCATCAATCCTACATTACAGAGGATCTTTGAGCGAGTACGGCACAGTGCAGATTTTATGCCTACAAAGCAAATGTTGGTAAGAGTAATTTGCCAAATGTTTGTATTTTTATGCATCTATGACGGCCGAAGCAGTAAAACTAAAGAATATAAGGGTTATTTCTTTTTTGTAGGTGGGATAGGCTTCCACACCTGCCGACCATATCTCAACCGCATTATAAAGGGAGCCATCAGGAGATTCTTGTTGTATTCTCTAACGTACTTCCTTGAGTGCTCCATAAGCATTCAAGGGATAGGCTTGCAGTGGGTACAGTGGTGCCATTTCTTCCACCGACCCAAGTACTTC
The DNA here is from genome assembly GCF_019279795.1 of Protopterus annectens. Lineage (NCBI taxonomy): Eukaryota > Metazoa > Chordata > Ceratodontiformes > Protopteridae > Protopterus > Protopterus annectens. Next base: position 352,564,322 of record NC_056738.1, read on the forward strand.
AGGCAACCCTGCCCCCTTTTGAATGGATGGCTCCCATTAGGTATCTGTCTCTATCATTGACACATTAATAAGAGATGCATCTGAAACACTTCCTTCATACCTCCCTTCCCCAGAATTTGCATGCAGGCATTGCCTCTTCATTCATTTGCAAAATGCAGAAATGTTCCTCTTTTTATGCAGCTTTGAAAGGAGTCGTCTATTTCACTTTATGCTAGTTCACTCATCTTGCTTTTTTCCCTGTTTTCTGTCCTGTGAACTTATTTTAAAACTTATATTGCAGGCCCTTGCCAGACCTTTGGGATTAAGCAACCATTTTGCTTGGGCTGCTCTCCCTTTTAATGTATCTTAGTATTTTGAATGTTCTGCTTGCTTAAGTGTCAGGCTTTGCAGTGGTCATGCATGGGAAAATATGCAAAAAGGACATAAAGCATGGTTACAAAATGCATCTCAAGATTAACACCCATTATGTGATGTATTGTCTTGGAGAGGAATACTTTAAAAAGCAATAGGATGTTTCTGCCTTTTAATTCCCAGACTATAGTGGATGGAAAAAACAATTTAATTTACATGGCTTGAAAGATAATTTGTTGTCTACTCGCAAAGGAACTTTGACTCGATCCTTGCCTCATGATCAATCCTATTGGTCTGTAGTACCAAACCAGATTATCATGACTTCTTAAAACATGAGAAAAACAATAAGGGTCATGGCAAAGACCGATTAAGAATGACTAGGCTTGGAGATGATTCAGGCAGTATTACTAAAGAAACTCCTTCTAGCAAAAATTCTAGAGTGAATTATTAATCCTTATCTACTGTTAGTGTCCATATTGCTTTTCATTGTGGTGGAGCTCTCTTGTCCTAAACTACTGAGACAAGTGTGTTTCCTTTGTCTCTCTTCGTGAGGTAGAATAATATTATACACTCCATATCTTCATCTACCAGGTCCACAAGGACATTTTGAAACTATAAATAACTCGAAGTCAACTGCAAGAAGCTGATAAGAGCTTTTATGAAGGTTTCGCAGGAAATGTTTTTGCCTGTTCTTCCCATACGAAGGTGGGCAGAAGCAGTCTGTCCCTGCTCACCTTTTCTGCCTTTTTTTCTGACTCTTTCAGTGGTCCCTATTTTAGTGCTGATTTCTAATGAGCTCTGCAGTCACTGGCTGTAACATTGAGATGCATGTTAATGTTGGTTGTGTAGTGGCCTCAGTGCCACAGCCTGTCATCTCAGTATGTCCCATATTGATGATTTAGCTGCTTTTGATGACTGTTGTCAGTGGTGTCAATGTCAAGAGACACTGTGATCCTGGAGGTCAGCTGTTCAAGGCCAGACTGACCTTTGATACTGTTGGAGACCATTGCCAGTCTCCTGTGGGTCAGCCTTTCAGGCCTCAGCCTCAGGGTTCTCAACATCACACTTACGCTTAATAGTTTCTTCAGCCCCATTGCTCAGGCAGTTGAGTTTGGGTTCAGCAGTTGTTTCTTTGTTGATTTCAGCCTCAATGGACTTGTGCTTCAGGCAAATGGGATTTGTGAACTCAGCCCCAGGTGTGACATGAACATCTGTGGTACATATGACTGTGTATTTGTTGAGCTTGGCACCTCTGTCCCCATCAGTTGTGGTTTCAGCCAGAGACATTTCTTATCTGTCCTTTTAGCCACGCTTCCTTCTCAACAACATGCCATAGGATTTGAAGGGCTGTAGTAGGATCAGACACGTGTCTGTATCCATGTATTGCTTCTTCTTTACCCTTGGTTCAGTTACCTCCAAGATCAGGTAGGAAGCATAGATGCAAGAGGAGGCACCTGGACTCCCTGTTGGAATCCCTCCACTCCTGATATTGAAAGTGGAAATGACATTGATTTCCCATCATCCTCTGCAAATGACACAGAATCCAGGGAGGTCCTAAAAATGGTGAGGCAAAGAGTAGGTTGACCATGAGACCCATGTCTCCTGGAGAGGATCCAGCAAAAAGCCTTTTGGATCCCCTAGCTGTCCTCCTGGGTGGTACCTCCCTATAGGCAAGATGGTCTGTTTTGTAGTCAGAACTGCATGAGAAGAACCCAGTGTTGCAGCACCTGCTCATGGAACACCAGACAAGCTCCTGTGGCATCCTAATGATGGGGTTGATTGATAGAGACTTCTGATGCGACTCTTATTGTTGTGGCAGTGTCCTGCTGTCCTTCTCCTGGTAAGGAGTCCTGAGCAATGGACATGTTTGGGAAATGTTTTTTGTATCCTCCTCTACATTTCTGGGGTTGGTAAATTGTATGCAGTATATACAAAAAAACACCAAAACCCGTCAACCACTACCAGAAGGCACCGTTTATTAATAATGAGGCAATACCACGATACAATCATAACAGTACATTAACACTTGACAGTTCACTACTTTTTCCTCAAAGAAACTTTATCAGATGTACACAACTAGTTTAAAAACACTTCCGATTTATATCAGCTCACCCCACCAAACCACCAATAAAAGGACAATGCTAATTAGAAATAATTAGATATTGTTAAGTGGAAATGTCACAATCCCTGAAAATACCTATATAAAATACATTGCAAAGTACATATATAAATAACATACATAAAAAAAATTCTATAAACATCTCCTCCACTTACTGTCAAAACAAACCAGTATTGTGTGGAAATGTAATTATTGTAAATACATAATGAAATATTAAAGTAAAACACCCTATCCTAATCTAATAGCACCATCTGCTGTCCTAATTAAGGAACCGCATCTAAAACTATAAAATTCTCTAGATGAAATAACTACAGGACTCCAAAACATTTCTTTGATTTTAAGTTTTTAAAACTGTAAATAAAAAGTGTTGGAAGGCTAAAATTAAAATGTAATTAAATTAAAAGTGTTAATTAAGGAAGTTCTTATAAAATATTATATTTTATTTTATGTTAATTGTTAGCTGATCCTAGTCCCCATAAGATCATTCCAATGCCTAAAGTCTAGCTCCCCTTAACTTCATAAACGGTGCCTTCTGGTAGTCGGCGGGTTTTAGTGCTGTTTTTTTGTTTACAAGTTATTTTATGCACCATTTCTCCTCCTTTTGGAGTTTACTTGTGTGCTGTATATGTTGTATCTAGCAGGAACTGGCAACTGTGGTGTCCCTGTAACTGGCAGAGTTGCCTGATGGGAGACATCCAGATAAATTATCACATAACACTTATCATGTGACTTGCTCGTAACTCCCCTGTCTGGTTAAAAAGCTGAGGAGAATATGAAAGATGAAGAGAAGGGGACAAGAATCTCACAGATGGTCAGCATCCCTTTTCATAGGTGGAAAAAGCAGAAATTATCAGAAAGGACCCCCATCTCCTATAATTTTCACCTCTGTTCCCTCATATATCATCCAAATCAACTTTATAACTTTTGCGGGAAATGTAAATGCTTTCATTGCAATGCTCAAAGTCCCAGCTTACTCTGTCAAATGCTTTCTCTGCATTAAGACCCACCAGCAACAATGGTATTATCTTGCATTCTGCTTCCCTCTGGATCATCAGTGTTCTGTTAATGCTGTCAGATGTTTGCCTCCCTCCACAAAACTGCATTGATCCATATCTGTCAGCTTTGGCATTACTTTTGCCATTCTTTTAGTCATTATAGACATGAACACATAATCATGGTTTAGTATTGAAATGAGCTTGTATGAAGCTGGATCTGATGAATCTTTACCCTGTTTTGGTATTACAGCTACCACTGCTTTCTTCCAGGACTGTGGTACTTCTCCTCTTAAGATACTGTTAAACAAAACCTTCCAGATCTTTATCAGTTTTTTTTTCCTCTTAGCTTCCAAACTTTCACAGGAATACCGTCTGTTCCTGGGGGCTTTTTTGTAGATTGGTTATACATCACAATTTTTATCTCATCTCCTCCTATCCTAAACACTAGTAATTGAGCCTCATCAACCTCTAATCTTGGCATATTTAATTCTTCAATAAACATTTCCATTTGTATCTTTTCTTGATTTTCATATTTCTCTGATGTTCATCGTGTTTCACTGTTGCAGTCATTACACTTGGGTTATCCTGCTGGCAGGCTACCCGCAGTCGGCCAGAGTTCCAAAGTCTAGGTCCGGCATCGGTTGCTGTCGCCTCTTCCCTGACGTCAGTGCGCCAGGAGTATAAAAGATGCAACCAACGCCATTTTTTTTCAGTCTTTCTTGTCGCGTGGTGCCCGAAGCAAAAGCAGTTCGCAAGTGCCGGTCAGTCAACTCCTGAGATTTTCGAAATTGAGTTTCAGAATCGAAGTCTTCACTAAAGCCAAGTACCCCATTGGGGAAACTTTTTCTTGCTCCAGACCGATGTCAATAAAATTTATAATTGTATTTCTTGTGGGAAGCAAATACCTCATAAGGACTTTCACTCTTACTGCATTCCTTGCCTAGGCCCTGACCACGACGTTACTAGTTGTCGGTTTTGTGCTAGATTCAACAAACGCACTATTAAACGTCAGTTTGATTTTGCTTTACATTATTTTGGCCGAAGGTTTAATTACATAATGCCGTTGGAACAACCGACGACCGGAATTCATAAAAAACGCAAAGACAAAGAAAAGGACAGGCATCCGAGGTCCAAAACCAACGACTAAGCCTCTTCTTCCAAAACCGATGAAGCCTCTTCTAGGCCAGTCACCAGTTCTCAGTGAGGTGCTTTCGCAGCCCCTGACAACCCGCTACCTCAGAGCCACAGGCTGTATCCGACAGCCACGTGGAAACACCGAGGCCTGTGGAAACTCAAGGTATTGGGCCTATGGAAACTATTCCCTCAGATGGGTCTGGAGCCGCTGAGCAGGCAACGGCTTCTGAGGGTGTTTTCAGACCTTCACATCTTACAATTAAGTCCACTACAGCAGCCAAGGCAAAGTCAAAAACACCATTAAAGACAAGGAAACAAGTACAGCATTCTCCTGAACAGTCATCCATGCCTAAGAAACAGATGCTTAAAGTGGCCGAAGACCTAATTACTTTAATCAGGGGATCCCATCCCCCTCCTGACAAAAGGCCTAGGCAAGACACTATGATTTCTCTGACCAGGTTTCAATTTCCTCTGATTCCTCTTCTGATCAGGGATATTCTCTCCCTCCCTTTGAGGACTCTGATGCAGAAGGGTCTATACCTTCAGCCTCTCCGCCTGAGGATTATTCTTTTGGGGAAACCCTGCCCACCATGAGGGAGCATTTCCATTGGGAGAGCCAGGATTATTCAGAATCCAGAAAAGGCTCACAGACTTTCTTTTATTGCCTCAGCACAGGCCCCTGGCTATTCCCCCTGTGCCTGATATTGTTGATGATGTTTTCTCTGAATCCAGTCTGTCTCCTGATTCTTTACCCCCTGCACCAGTCAAGCCAGACAGGTACTACAGTGTCCCTAACTCTCATAAATTTCTTTACAAAAACCCTGCTGCAGACCCAGAAACAATTTCTCAGGGTCCTAAAGGGGTTAAGGCTTCCTGTCCCCTTAGATAAGGGACTCCAGAGCTCTGGATAGATGGGGGAAAAAGTTTACACTTCTGCTACATTAGCTGTAAGGGCTTTAAATTGCCAGTTTCACATGCTTCAATATCAACAGTACCTCATGTCCTTGTTAAAACAGAACATGGTTTCAAACTCAAAGTCCTGACAGTAAGGAAATGCAGGATTTATTGCATGCAGCTGAACAAGTGGGAAAGCATACTCTACAATGTGGTTTTGATGCATTAGAGGCTTCTTGTAGAGCCGCAGTTACAGGTTCTGTTATTCAAGGCATGCTTGGTTGAAAGAACAAAGTTTACCTGAACATGTTAAAGTAAAATTATTGGATGCTCCACTACAATACTTTGTTTGGTGTTAAGGCAGAAGAGGTGTTAAAGAAAATGGAGGATAAAGCAAAGTCAGTGCAGACAGTAAAAGATTTCTTACAGGTTCAACAACCTAGATTTAGCAGAAACTGGCCTTCTAAACATTGGTCATTTCCGGTGTCAGACAGGCCACAGAGGCAGATACAGACGCCCAAGAGGCAGATCTCAGCCCCAAGGCTCCTACAGACCAAAACAATGGGGTGCTTGAGCCCCCAAAGGAGGAGAAGACAAATCACAACCTTATAGGAAACGGTCCCAATGACTTCCCTCTATAGATGCCAAGCACTTACCTTTTGGCAGCACCACTAGGGGGAAAGCTAGCACTTTTCTCAAAAATTGGCACATAATCACCCAGGACAAATGGGTACTGAATATTGTTTCTCAGGGTTACAGGTTCCACTTTCACATACTTCCAAAATCAAAAGGTAAGCTGGACCTGCCACAAAACCAATGGGCAGAGGCACAAAAACAAATTGCTGCTCTCATGGACATGGGGGCTATTCAAAGAGTACCACAGCAAGAGCAGGGGCAAGGAATTTACTCAAGACTTTTCTTAGTACCCAGAAAGGACAAAGCCTGGAGACCAATACTAGACCTGTCAATCCTAAATACTTTCCTGGATGTTCCAAAATTCAAAATGTTAACACTACAGCAACTTCTACCCATGCTGGGCAAGAAGGCTTGGCTAGTTACTTTGGACCTCAAGGAGGCATACCTGCATGTCCCAATCAGACAGTCTTGCAGAAGATACCTCAGATTCATAGCAGGCTCAATGCATTACCAATTCTCTGCACTGCCCTTTGGCTTATCTACTGCGCCCAGGGTCTTCACAAAATGCCTGGCACCAGTAATTGCATTTTGCAGACAAAAAGGAATTCAATTATATCCCTACTTGGACGACTGCTTTATTCAAGCAGAGAACAAGGACATTCTTCTAAAGCATCTGGCGTTTGTACAAAGATTACTAATTTGCCTAGGGTACACAGTAAACAACAAGAAATCAAAACTAGTGCCCTCTCAAGAGATAATATTCCTGGGTGCAAGCTTAAATACAACTGCCCAGATGGCTTATCTCACTCCAGACAAACAAAGGCTACTGACTCATTACTTTCAAATGATGGCAACAAAGACCCAGCTCCCTGCAAGAAAAATTCTGCAGGCCCTGGGCTTCATGGCGTTCTGCATTCTACTAATTCCATCTGCAAGACTGCAGATGAGGAAACTACAATGGTATCTAAAGAGTGTTTGGGCTCAACATTGCCACGGCCTGGAGACAATCATAACTTTAATTCCCTGCCTACAACAAGAGTTTCGATGGTGGTCCCAGGTCTGTCACCACAACAAGGGACAGCCTTTCACCTTAACCACAGCCAGGCAGACAATAACAACGGATGCATCGGATTATGCCTGGGGGGCACATATGGCAGGAAAATGTATTCATGGCACTTGGCCCAAGGAACAAATGCATCTTCACATCAATCAGAAAGAGATGCTAGCTGTACAGAATGCCCTGACAGCTTTCAAGGACCTACTACATCCAGGACAACTACTAATAAAGACGGACAATACCACAGTTATGTGGTACATAAACAAGCAAGGGGGCACACATTCCTACCCCCTATGCAGGCAAGCCAAGACTTTGTGGAACACAGCACTGACCTATCAAGTACATCTGTAGGCACAATTCCTGCCAGGAACAAAAAATACACTGGCAGATGAACTAAGCAGAAATCTCATGGATCCTCACGAATGGAAACTAAATCCACAAGTGTTCAGCATGATAAGGAAATGGGGACGCCCAGACATAGTTCTTTTTGCCTCCCCTCACAATTGCCAACTACAGAAATTCTGCACAAGAGCTTATCACTCTCGAGCATGGAAAGTGGATGCTCTATCATTCAACTGGAAAGCCCTGACAGTCTCTGCCTTCCCTCCAATGCCTCTTCTTACCAAGGTGCTCCTAAAAGTCAGACAAGAGAGGCCAAAAATGATCCTGATTGCCCCAGACTGGCCACGCCAGCACTGGTACCCAATCCTAAAGAGTTTGTCTCAAGGCCCAGCCTGGCCTTTACCTCAAATTTCTCATCTTCCTTACTCAACAAAACAATCAGATTCTACACAGTCAACTCAGAACCTTAAATCTGGCAGCATGGCAGATAATGTAGCCGCTCAGACTGCACCTCTCTCTAAAGCTGTTATGGATGTCATTTTAGAAGCCAGGAGGCCCAGCACTAGGAAATCTTATGCAGAAAAATGGAAGAGATTCTGTGCTTGGAACCAGGCGCAAGGTCTCGAACCACTTGTTCCAAATAGTCCTCAGATTTTACAATACCTAACTGAGATGCTGGACAAAGGCCTATCTTTCTCATCAATTAAGATCCATGCCTCTGCCATTTCAGCACGGAACCTTCTTTTTTTTCACATCCTCTACTACGACAGTACCTCAGAGGGGCAAAAAACATAAGACCCCCAAGGAGAGCACCAGTACCAACTTGGGATCTCAATTTTGTTTTAGAAAAGCTCACACTGCCTCCTTTTGAACCAGCCAACACAGCTGATATAAAATTCTTATCATGGAAAACTGCTCTGCTCCTAGCAATAACTTCAGCAAGAAGAGTCTCAGAGTTACAGACATTAATGGCTGCGGAACCTTTCATCATTTTTCACCAGGACAAGGTTTCTCTTAGGACAAACACAACATTCATGCCAAAAGTGGTTTCCAATGTGGCCCTGAACCAAACCATTCATTTATCAACTTTCTACCCAAACCCCCAGAATAAAGGGGAGAGACTTCTGCACGATTTGGATATACACAGACAGCTACGATTCTACTTGGACAAAACAAAAGCTTTCAGAAATACTGAGCAACTGTTTGTAGCCTATGCTGCAGGATCACAAGGAAAGCCTATCACAAAGCAGACAATTTCAAAATGGATAGGACACTGCATTCGCTTCTGTTATGCACAACATGGCAAATCAGAAGGGCATTAGGCCACATTCTACCAGAGCAGCAGCCACTTCAGCAGCCTTTCTCAGAGGAGTACCAACCAAAGACATTTTAGAAGCTGCAACCTGGAGTTCAGTGCACACTTTCACCAAGCACTACCACTTACCTCTCTACTCCAAATCCAGAGCAGGCTTTGCCACTGCAGTTCTTCAGGGCCTGGTAGCCTCTCCAAATCCAATTTAGACCCAGCCGCCCAACCTCAGCTTTGGGATTCAACCCAAGTGTAATGACTGCAACAGTGAAACACGATGAACATAGTACAGTTGTGTACCTACCATAAATGTAGATGTTAGAGTGTATTCACTGTTGCAGTCCAGGTTACCCACCCACCATCCCCCCTTTTTTTTTCTTTGCTGGGACTTCTCTGTACTTCTCATCTCTATACAACCTATGTGGTGTATTTGCTTGTAGATGAAGGATATGTTTATATTAGTACATACATGCTTTTCGGCATAATTTATTCTTTTCAGCCTTCCTATGTTGGGGGTCCTGACATCTGGAGCAAGAAAAACTGAAGAAAATGGCGTCGGTTGCATCTTTTATACCCCTGGCATACTGACGTCAGGGAAGAGGTGACAGCAGCTGACGCTGGACCTAGACTTTGGAACTCTGGCCGACTGCGGGTAGCCTGCCAGCAGGATAACCCAAGTGTAATGACTGCAACAGTGAATACACTCAAACATCTACATTTATGGTAGGTACACAGCTGTACTTTTTGTAGAGACTCATAGAACTTCCAAAATGTTTCTAATACCTCTGTAGGATCTCGTTACCTTCTTTGTTATAGGCTCCCTAAGTTTGGCGACAGCCCTTTCTGCTCTCTGTTGCCCGAGTCATTGTACTAAAAGTTTTTGTGCTGTAGTATTATCAAAAACAGTTGCTTAATAGCAGTCTTTCTAAGCTTGTGCATATTATTAAAGTAATCCCTTATTGTCTGCCTAGCATTTTGCAGTTGATCCTCTTCTTGTTCTCTGAGATCCCCCCTATTCTGCAATACTCTATTTGTCAGTCTCTCTAAATAATTCTTACTTCTTAACCACAGCTCCCTTTCCTTTATTTCTGCCCTATATCCCACTCTAGCTATATTTTCAGAAGAAATTTCTATCCTGTCTAACCGCTCCAGAATAATCTCCACTACCCATTCCTTAAATTCATCTTTTCAACAGATAGGTGGGAAAGCACCATTGTCTCATTTTATATTTCATTATCCTGTGCTTTTATTTTAGCTATTATTGGCACATGATCTGAAATAGTTATTGGGTGAGTATCAAGACCTTCAATTAAATGTACATGTTCTTGTGAAATATAAATTCTGTCAAGCCTAGCCTAGCCCAGTTTTTAGATCTTGAGGAATAATATGTAAATTCACTCCAAACTCCTATTACTGAATTCACATATTCCATCCCAAATATTTTCATAAATTTCTTCAAAAATCTACTGTCCTTTGTTATATTTTTCCCTTCTGGGCCCCCAGGCACATCTTCACTGCTGCAAATCAAATTCCAGTCCCCACCTATAAGTAATATTTCTTGCTGAAAACTGATTATTTCTCCCAGAATTTTCTTAAGCTCCTTTATAGCAGTTTTAGGTGGAATGTAAATATATGCCAATGTAATCCCCCCTCCCTTGCCAGTAGCCTCTTAGGACTGCAAATCTGCCATTATCTTTTTTTTTTTTTTTTTTTTTTTTTACTTTTTTTGTTATTATTGGTGCTTGTCTTGCAATTAATATAAGTAGTCCTCTTTTCCTTTGTCCCAGGTATCCTGCTGAATAACCATCCTGAAAACCTTTCTTTATCAAATTCACATGTTCACTTCTTTCTGAGTGTCTCCTATAACATAGCTATTTGCATTCTACATTTTTTAATCTAGTTCATTACTCTTTCTTGTTTGTATTTATTTGTGAGACTATTTACATTTAATGAGATGAAATAAAGCATTTTTGTATTTAAAAAGTTATTATTCCCACCTTTTATGTATAACACCTGTTAAATGTCTAGCTCCAGCTTTTGGATTACATGCATACACTGTTTGGCAGGTTGATATTTTATGCAGCTGTTTCATGTCATATCCATTTGAGCCTATGTCACATCTTATATAACTTTTTGTTTTATTGAAAGCATATCCCTAAAACCTATTAACTTAGTACTAACACACAAAACTATGTACACCTTCAAATATTGAAGTTTTACCCTCCTAGTAGGAACAGAAATCTCAAACTGACAGCCACATTTATAGACTTGAGTTAACCCAAAAGAAAGGTTATCTATGCTAAGACTTTTGGTACAGCCTGTGTTTCTTCTAAGAGCTGATTGGTTCCCAGCTGGGAAAACCTTTGAATGTTTTCAGAGAACATTAACTATCATTGGGAAACCCCTGAATGCTTTCAGAGAACATTATCTCCTAGCCAGTTTCTCGCTCCTTTTTTTTCTCAGCCAATCACTGTCCACCAAACTGCAGCCAGTTTCTCTTGGAGACATGACAACCAGGCAGCCACTTTCTCTTTATCAGACTGTTTCCATGGAAACATGAAAACCGACTGCAGAATTGTTACTGTGCTTACATGTATTGCTGGAAAAAAAGACTTATAATATTCAATGTTCTTATTCATTTACTTGCTCGCTCTTGCAACTTGTTTCTAAATCAATCTAAGGTCTTTAATCCAGTCATTCTCCCATTCAGGAATGAGAAAAAGCACACTATTTTTGTCATGCTTTTTAACCAGGCTTTTTTTTTACACTGCAGTGCCTACATTTATTAAAACTGAACAAGAAGAAAGACATGAAGGGAGAAAGAAAAGAAAAAAGGAGCAGCAGCACCTGTTTACAATCTCAATTACATTTAAAATAGTTGAAAAAAACTTTATAGCATGTAAAGAAAACCACATGCTACAAAACTGGTACTATTTAAGAAAAAAAATCTTTACTTACATTTAACTGTCTCCTTCCTCTTCCCCTCCCCAAAGCACTTTTCCAGGCATCAATGACACGAAGTAGGGCATATGCTTTAGAGTCTCCCTCAAGTCCAACAGATTCTGAAAAAGTCCAATACTTCTAGATTTTTTCGTTCTGTCATATTTCACAAATATAATTATTGCATTTTAATCCCATATTGCTACTGGTTTTATTGTTGTTCATCTCAGAAAACCTGTCTCTGCTTCATTTGCAGCATGCTCTCAATTCTTCTAGTCAACTCTCGTGCTCCCTTCCTTCTCTCCAACATTTTCTGTTGAATATTTTGAAAAGCTTTCACAGGTGCAGTCCATCTGTTGTCTTTATTACTAGAAGAACAAGAAGCAGAATCTTCTTTTTTTTGCACCACCTACTTTTTATTGGACAGACTTTTGTACTTCCTCCTTTGCATGTACTTTAGCAAAAAATGATTCTGTCCCTCCAGGGAAGAATACCTTGTAGACTGCTGGGTACAATGGTCTGAAACTCATACCTGCATTTAAACATTCCCTGAATAGTGGAATAAATTTGCTCCTCTTTTCTCTGATGTACAGTGAGTAAACATTCTCCAAAAACACCTTCATGTTCATCGTGTTCCACTGTTGCAGTCATTATAGTTTGGGTTATCCTGCTGGCAGGCTACCCGCAGTCGACCTGAATTCCAAAGTCTAGATCCAGCGTCGGTTGCTGTTGCCTCCTCCCTGACGTCAGTGCGCCAGGGGTATAAAAGATGCAGCCGACGCCATTTTCTTCAGTCTTTCTTGCTGTGCGGTGCCTGAAACAAAAGCAGTTCGCAAGTGCCGGTCGGCCGACTCCTGAAATTTTCGTATTCGAATTTCAGATCCGAAGTCTTCATTAAAAGCTAAGTACCCCGTTGGGGAAACTTTTTTCTTGCTCCAGACCGATATCAGAAAAAGTTAATTGTATTTCTTGTGGGAAGCAAATACCTCATAAGTATTTTCATTCCTACTGTATTCCTTGCCTAGGCCCTGACCACGACGTTGCTAATTGTCGGTTCTGTGCTAGATTTAACCAACGCACTATTAAGCGTCGGTACAATTTTGCATTTCACTATTTTGGCAGAAGATTTAATTACACAATGTCGTCGGATAGCCATCTGACTACCGCAATTCACAAGAAACGCAAAGAAAAGGACAAGCATCCGAGGTCCAAAACTGACGACGAGGCTTCTTCTAAGCCAGTCGCCGGTTTGCCGGTTCTCAGTGAGGTGCTTTCGCAGCCCCTGACACCCACTACTTTAGAACCGCAGGCCGCTACAGACTCCCACGTGGAGCCGACTAGACCGCTGGAAACTCAAGGTATTGGGACCTCGGAAACTATTCCCTCAGATGGGTCCGGAGCCGCTGAGCAGGCATCGGCTTCTGAGGGTGTTTTCAGGCCAACACAATTATATGTAAAAATGACTTCAGCTTCAAAGGCAAAGACTAAAGCACCTTTAAAGACAAAGAAACAAGTACAGCAGACACATGGACAGGTCTCCATGCCTAAAAAATAGATGCTCAGAATGGCTGAAGACCCAATTACTTTGATCAGGGGTTCTCAGCCCCCTCCTGATAAGAGGCCTAGGCAAGAGACAGAATATGAATCTTCAGATCAGGTTTCCATTTCATCCGATTCCTCTTCTGATCAGGAATACTCTCTTCCTCCCTATGAGGATTCTGATGCTGAAGAATCTATCCCTTCAGCCTCTCCTCCTGAGGATTATTCTTTTTGGGGAAACTCTGCATACCATGAGGGAGCATTTCCACTGGGAGAGCCAAGATTATTCAGAATCTAAGAAAAGGCTCAGAGACTTCCTTTTACTACCTCAGCACAGGCCCCTTGCTATTCCACCTGTGTTAGACATTGTAGATGATGTTTTTTCAGAGTCCAGTCTGACTCCTGACTCCTTGCCTCCAGCTCCTGTTAAGCCAGACAGATACTACAGGGTTCCTAATTCACATAAATTTCTCTTTAAAAACTCTGCTGTTGACCCGGAAACTCTCTCTCAGGGTCCCAAAGGGGTCAAGGCTTCTACTGCAAAAAACCCTACCCCCTCTGACAGGGAATCAAGGGCTTTAAATTGTCAATTTCATATGCTTTAAATATCAGCAATATGTTATGTCACTGCTTAAACAGAAAATGTTGATAAATTCTGAATGTGCAGAAAACAAAGAAATGCAGGATTTATTGCATGCAGCTGAACAAGTTGGAAAGCATACTTTGCAATGTGGTTTTGATTCTCTGGAGGCCTCCTGCAGGGCCACTATTACGGGTTCTGTCATCAGGAGGCATGCTTGGTTAAAGGAACAGAATCTGCCTGATCATGTTAAAACAAAATTATTAGATGCTCCATTACAGCATGATACCATGTTTGGTGTTAAAGCAGAGGAGGTGTTGAAGAAAATGGAGGACAAAGCAAAATCTATGCAAACAGTCAAGGATTTCTTACAGGTACAGCCTCCAAGATTTAGCAGACACTGGTCTACAAAGAATTGGTCCTCTCCAGTGTCAGACAGGCCACAAAGGGGCAGATACAGATGCCCTAGAGGCAGATCCCAGCCCCAAGGCACATAAGGTCTAAACAGTGGGGTACTTCTACCTCCAAAAGCAGAGAAGACAAAGCACAGCCATACAGGAAACAGTCCCAATGACTTCCCTCTGCCTGCGCCAAGCACTTATCTTCTGGCAGCACCTTTAGGGGGAAAACTAGCACTTTTTCATCAAAATTGGCACATAATAACCCAGGACAAATGGGTCTTGAACATAGTGTCACAAGGCTACAAGTTTCACTTTCATACCTGCCAAGGGCACACGGTTTGCCAGACCTGCCAAAAAATCAATGAGCAGAGGCACAAAAGCAAGTCTTATCCCTCATGGACATGAGGGCCATTCAGCAAGTACCAGAGCAAGAGCAGGGACAAGGATTTTACTCAAGACTGTTCTTGGTGCCCAGAAAGGACAAAGCCTGGAGACCAGTACTGGACCTATCTATTCTAAACACATATCTGGATATTCCAAAATTCAAAATGTTGACTCTGCAGCAGCTTCTGCCCATGCTGGGCAAGAAGGCTTGGCTTGTGACTTTAGACCTAAAAGATGCATACCTGCATGTCCCAATCAGACAATCATGCAGAAGATGCCTCAGATTCATAGCTGGCTCAATGCACTAACAATTCTCTACACTGCCCTTTTGCTTATCTACTGCACCCAGGGTCTTCACAAAATGCCTGACTCCAGTAATTGCATTCTGCAGACAAAGAGGAATAGAAATATATCCTTACCTGGACAACTGCCTCATTCAAGCAGAGGACAAGGACATTCTACTACAGCATCTGGCATTTGTAAAAAGATTACTAACATGCCTAGGGTACACAGTAAACGAGAAGAAATCAAAACTAGTACCCTCTCAAGAGATAATATTCCTGGATGCAAGCTTAAATACAACTGCCCAGATGGCTTATCTCACGCCAGACAAACAAAAGCAACTGACTACTTATTTCAAACTGTTGGCAACAAAGGCCCAGTTATCTGCAAGAAAACTTCTGCAGGCTTTGGGCTTCATGGCATCCTGCATTCTGCTAATTCCATATGCAAGACTGCATATGAGGAAACTTCAATGGTATCTAAAAAGTGTTTGGACTCAACATTGCCACAGCCTGGAAACAATAATTACCCTCATTCCCGGAAATAATAATTACCCTCATTCCCTGTCTGCAACAGGAGTTTCGATGGTGGGCAAAGGCCTGTCACCACAACAAGGGACAGCCATTCACTTTACCCACAGCCAGGCATACATTAAGAACAGATGCATCAGATTATGCCTGGGGGGCCCACATGGCAGGAAGATGTATGCAGGGCACATGGTCCGCAAGCCAAATGCATCTACATAGCAATCAAAAAGAGATGCTAGCTGTTCAGAATGCCCTGACAGCCTTCAAGGATCAACTCCATCTGGGACAACTACTGATAAAGACGGACAATACCACAGTCATGTGGTACATAAACAAGCAGGGAGGTACTCATTCCTATCCCCTTTGCAGACTAGCCATGACTTTGTGGGACACAGCATTGACTTACCAAGTACATCTGCAGGCACAATTCCTGCCAGGAAAGATAAATACTCTGGCAGACGAACTAAGCAGAAACCTGTTGGATCCCCACGAGTGGAAATTGGATCCGCAAGTCTTCAGCATGATAATAAGGAAATGGGGATGCCTGGACATAGATCTATTTGCCTCCCCTCACAACTGCCAACTACAGAGATTCTGCACAAGGACGTATCACAAGCAGGCATGGAAAGTGGATGCTCCATCTTTCAGCTGGAAAAACTTAACAGTATATGCCTTTCCTCCACTGCCCCTCCTCCCCAAGGTACTCCTAAAGGTCAGACAAGAGAAGCTAAAAATGATACTGATTGCCCCAGACTGGCCCCGCCAGTACTGGTACCCAATCCTAAGGAACCTGTCTCAATACCCAGCCTGGACATTACCTCATATTCCTCACTTACTGTCCCAACAAAACAATCAGATCCTGCACAGCCAACTCAAGACCTTAAATCTGGCAGCATGGCGGATAATGTAGTCATTCAAAACACCCCTCTTTTTAAAGTGGTGATGGATGTTATTTTAAAGGCCAGGAGGCCTAGTACCAGAAAATCTTATGCTGAAAAATAGAAGAGATTCTGTGCTTGGAACCAAGCACAAGGGATTGACAACGATTGCACCAAATATTCCTCAGAATTTGCAATACTTAACTGAAATGCTGGACAAAGGCCTATCCTTTTCATCAATTAAGATTCATGCCTCTGCCATTTCAGCTCATTACAATACAGAGCCACCTATTTTTTCTCATCCTTTACTAAGGCAGTACCTCAGAGGAGCCAAAAACTTAAGGCCTTCAAGGAGATCACCAATACCTGCATGGGACCTCAGTTATGTCTTGGAAAAACTCACCCTGCCTCCTTTTGAGCCAGCCGCTACAGCTGATTTAACATTTTTATCTTGGAAAACAGCTGTGCTCCTAGCAATAACCTCTGCAAGACGAGTCTCAGAGCTACAGGCACTCATGGCTGTGGAACCTTTTATCATTTTCCATCCAGATAGGGTTTCTCTGAGGACAAACCCGACATTTATGCCTAAGGTGGTGTCCAGTGTGGCCCTTAACCAAACTATTCACTTGCCTACCTTTTATCCTAACCCACAGAATAAGGGTGAGAGACTTCTGCATTCTTTGGACATACACAGACAGCTGCACTTCTACTTGGACAGAACCAAAGCTTTCAGAAAGACTGAGCAATTGCTAGTGCCATATGCTGCAGGATCACAAGGAAAGGCTATCTCAAAGCAGACAATTTCAAAGTGGATAGGCCACTGCATTCGTTTCTGCTATTCACAACATGGCAAATCAGTGCCTAAGGCCATTAGGCCACACTCAACCAAGAGCAGCAGCCACTTCAGCAGCCTTCCTCAGAGGAGTACCAACCAAAGACATTTTAGAGGCTGCAACCTGGAGTTCAATGCACACTTTTTTGCAAAGCATCATCACTTACCATTACCACTCTACTCTACTCTAAATCCAGGGCAGGCTTTGCCACTGCAGTTCTGCAGGGCCTCATAGCCACTCCTAATCCTATTTAGTTCCAGCCTCCCAACCTTAGCTTTGGGATTCAACCCAACTGTAATGACTGCAGCAGTGAAACACGATGAACATAGTACAGTTGTGTACCTACCATAAATGTAGATGTTAGAGTGTATTCACTGTTGCAGTCCAGGTTACCCACCCACCATCCCCCTTATCTTTGCTGGAACTTATCTGTACTTCTCTATTCTATACAACCTATGTGATGTATTTGCTTGTAGATGAAGGAATGTTTTACTTTGGTGCATGCATGCTTTATTTACATATTTTAGGCTACCCTTTTGGGAGCACCTGGCATCTGGGGCAAGAAAAACTGAAGAAAATGGCGGCTGCATCTTTTAACACTTGGCGCACTGACGTCAGGGTGGAGGTGACAGCAACCGACGCCGGACCTAGACTTTGGAATTCAGGCTGACTGCGGGTAGCCTGCCAGCAGAATAACCCAACTGTAATGACTGCAACAGTGAATACACTCGAACATCTACATTTATGGTAGGTACACAACTGTACTTTCTGTCTCCCACTTTTAGTACTTTGTAGTTCTGCCATAGTTTTGTCATAATCAACTCCTTCTGCTGGTAAGATTTCATCTTTATTATTAAAGGCATAGGTTGCTTTCCTCAAGCCAGGTTTAGAGCATACACACGATGTGCCCTTTCAACTAACAACTCATGCTGTGGAATACCAGTCATCTGAAAATCTGTTTAAAGCTTCTTCTATTATTTCCAGCCTTTTGTTATTTGCGTTAATGTACTCCATCAGTGCTTTGTTTATTTTAACCAGGTCTGCATGCAGTTGTCTTATATCTTCCTGTACGTTATTGGATGTTATGTCTGAAGGTTGCATTGCTTCTTGCTGAACAGCTGTAGAACTTTTCTCAGTCACTGTTTCTTCCTCAATTTTTGTAGCTGATTGTTTTCCCAGGTCTTCTGTATTTTTTTATTCCTGCATCCAGGCAATGCACTTACTAGGCAGTTACTGAAATTTACCCATAATCATAAACACAAGTCTGCTGGCCTTCTCTGCTGAGTTTCTGTTTTTACACTGGGTGAGCTAGAAATAAGCTGTTATATTGTGCAGCCATCTTGGAAGACCGATGGTTGGAGCGTTATTCTATCTCTTATGACCCACAGACAACAAGAACTCCTTTCATACAGTTGCTGTTGTCGAGCAAAAGTAAAAAAAAAAAAAAGAATGCATTTCTTTTTCACTGTAAAGGGACTTGTAAACTGTTCCTTTCCCCCTGCCCACTGAACTGGCCTCTAGGCAGGTACAGTCCATCTCTCCAAACAAGTAGTACACATGTACCAACTGATTGGCTACCACACCTGCTCAGCTGTAGCCTTTTTCATTCCCTTTCCACCCTGCAGTTTTTCAGCCACCCCATAGTAATACATTTATACTCAAATCTTTCCTCCCACAAGAAGCTTGCATCTCCCGCCAGCTTAAAGTGAACTAACCAAAAAAAAATTTGCAGCCCATATAATCTCTAAAATGCAAAGCTATACCAACTTTCTCCTCATCTATTACATCAAACCCCCGAGCCAAACCATACTACCTCTCTGCTCTCTCTCTTTCCTGTGCTTCAGTCGCTAATTTGCGTAAGAAACAAAAAGATAAAAAGCCTTAAGGAAAAGGAATCTTCAAACAATGGCAGTTCCTCCATGTCTGCAACTGACTCAGCCAACGACTGTGGTCCATTGCTTTTGCAGCTGTCTAGTCCAGAGACATCCAGGTCCAAGCTCACTGATTTGATTCCTCAGGAGGCTACATTGGCAGCAGACCACTCAGCTTTACTCTTTCTAGATTTCTGTCATTCCAGTCTGAAGTCATTTAGCAGGCCTCAGCTTCTGATGTCCAAATGTGCATTATCAAGGAAGAAGGTTCTTCTTCCACACCTTCTACCAAATCCGACACCCCCAGTTGTTCAGCTGAGAACTGATTCTGCCCTTATTAAACGAATGCCTAAATCAAAACAGACCGTCTGCTTCAGCTTACTTCCCTATTGTTTGCTATTACTTCTCAGGTCAAAATTCAATATTTACTAAAATTGTCCAGGAATTCATGTTTTTTATGTAGTCCAGAAAGCCCAGCCAGAAACCACAGATTATCTCTGTAATCTTTCTCAATAAAAAGACCAAGAGAGATTGCCTTTCTAGAAGAGTGTGATTCTTCAGGATCTGAGGATGAGAAGGAATTCTTATTTTGAACATCTCACCCCGCAGTCCTATCCTGTCTCTGATTCGGATGTTCCTGTTTTCTCGGTCTCTTCTCTAGAAGCTTTGTCCTTTGGAGATCCACTGAAAAGCCTCCTGGAGTCTATGAATTATGAGCGTAAGGAATTCTCCCAAGCTCAAACTCATTATAGGTGGCTTACAAATCTGCCAACCCCTCAGACCTCTAGCTATCCTTCTGGGCCATGTGATGTTAGATTTTTTTTATGGACATCTCACTTCATCCAGACTCCTTGCCCCCCGCAAATTGTTTTTAAAGAATTCTAAACCCACAAGCTGACCCATCTGTAGTGTCCACTGAAGCCACTAAGGGTGCACTTAAACCTGCTACTAGACATCCCCTTCCTAATGACAGGGAAAGTAGACTGCTGGACAGGTTTGGGAAGAAGGCATGTATATCCACTACCCTATCTATGAAGGGTCTTAACTGTCAATTCCACATGTTAAAATGCTTACTTTGCAGCAACAAATTTTGACAAAAGAGAGGTCATTGCACAGAAGTCCTAATAAAGGGCATGCAGGAGACAGCTAAAGCAGCACTACTGATGTCCAGGCATTCCCTGAAGTGTGGTTATGCTGCATTAGATGTTTCATGCAGGCCAGCAGCTACTGGCTCTGTCATCAGGCAGTATTCTTAGCTTAGGACACAGCCCCTTTCTGACCAAGTAAAGGCTGAGGTTTTAGACACCTCATTGGGTAAAGAATTCCTTTTGGGTCTCCTGTAGAGAATGTTTTTGAAAAAAATCTGACGAAGGAAAACAAAAGACTGTAAAGGAATTTTATTTGTCCCCAGCACCTAGATTTATTTAAATTACCCTCAAAATCTTGGACTTTGCCACCCAAGCAACGCCATATGCCTGGGGGTCACAAAGATTCTCTGCCACCACCCCTGAAGAGAATGGCTGTGACTATCCACAGTTCCTTCACCCCCCCCTTTCTTTCCATTCCATTAGCAGGAAGACTGTTCTGCACCAGTGGAAACTTGTCACTTAAGACCTGTGGGTACAAAGTATTATAGGAAAAGGTTGCTTCATCCAATTTAGAGAGAGATTCCATTCTTTAGGAATACCAACTCTGCCAAAAGACAAAGAAGTTCTTCTTCCACCCATCCTGCAAGAGCTTTTGCAATAGGGATCCATCCAGCCCATCCCTATGGGGGAGGAGGCAGCAAGTTTCTACTCAAGGATTTTCCTAGTACCAAGAAAGGAAGGTACTTAGAGGCCAGTTTTAGACCTCTCCAAGTTAAACAAGTTTCCAAACATTCCCAAATACAAAATGCTGACCTTACAGAAACTGCTGGCCATGATCTTTCCAGGATCATATATGGTTGTTAGACCTGAAAGATACCCATCTTCACATTCCTATAACAAAGGGGCACAAAAGATGCACTTTATTTATAGCAGCAGGTTCCCACTATCAGTTCTGTGATTTATTTACCATTTGGTTTCTCCACTGTTCCCAGAGTATTCACCAAATGGCCTGCTCCATTTACAGCACAGTACAGAGCACTGGGAGTACACATTTATCCCTTCCTGGATGATTGTCTCATCCAGGGAAAAACTATCCAGGAACTTCAGACAGCTGTACAGGCTACCATGGACTGCTTTCAGTGGATAAAGCTCATCCTCAATCTTAGCGAATCCCAAATTCAGCCCCGGACAAGAATCTTCTTCCTGGATGCGTTGATAGACTCTATTCACTAGAAAGCCTACTTGACAGAATTTGTAATCGGCGTACTGACAAAGCAGCCCATCACATCAAGGGGGTATCTGAGGATCCTAGGGTTCACAGTGTTATACATCATAATGAAACCCTTGGTAAAACTTTACATGAGGGAACTTCACTGGTTTCTTTAAAACTCTTAGGAACAAAAATCTCTCCTTGGAAACCCAGGTGCCTGTTTTACCATGCCTGAAAAACGGAACTTTTTGTGGTGCAGAGACACTATCAAGTTGAATCCAGGTTGCATTTTTTTCCCTGCCAGCGACAGACAAGGCCGTCACTACTTACAGTTCAGACGTAGCATGGGGAGCACACTTGGGTCCCTTGATTGTGCAAAGGCTCTAGACCACAGAGCAAAGAAAACTTCAGGTAAGCCAAAAAGAATTGCTGGAAGTCTTTCTAGGTGTGAAAGCCTTTCAAATTTATCTATCCCCAGGCACACTGCAGATTTAGATGGACAACACCACAGTTATTTCATGCATCAGCAAATGAGAGGGAACTCACGCCTACCCCTCTGCAGTCTAGCAGTAAAGATTTGACTCCTGGCACAACAAATACATTTGACTGTGATAGCATCCTACTTGCCAGGCCAAAACAACCTGTAGCAGATCCATTGATCAGGGGCATTCTGGTCCCCAGTGAATGGATGCTAAAACAGGAGATCTTCCTGGACACCTCACCCATCTGTGAAGGTTCCCAGTGTAGAACTGTTCACCTGCCACAATAGCAGGCAACTCCTAAGGTTTTGCTCAAGACTCCAGGAGACGGGCATAGGGAACAGATGCCTTCTCCTTCAATTGGATGGATCTTTTTCTTTATGCCTACCCACCCTTCCCCTAATACCCAGGGTACTGATAAATGTGAAGTCATACATGTCTTGCATGATTCTCATAACCCCTTTCCGGCCAAGGCAACTATGGATCTGAAGTAGGAGATTCATTTGTCTGCAACCTGTGGGTTATGGATCCGATATCGGATCCGAACCGGCATGGTTTACCAGCTATGGATCCAAGCTCTCGGCTCCTCCCCTCACCCATAATACCCTGCTCTACCCTCATGACCTCAGATCTCGTTTGCCGCGCATGGTGACCAGATTGTTTTTCCAGCTCTCCAGCTAAGTGATAGTTTAAGTGTTTAAATTGTAAAATTTAAATAATTTTTTGGTTGATTTGTGTGAAAGTGTAGGTTTCCCTTTTTGTATTATTACTTTTTTTAGTGTTTAATCAAAAATTTATATCCCTCCCCTCGCTGGTAGCATAGTGTGTGTGTTGGGCCTGTGAGTGATTTTTGTTTTTAGTTACTTACCTTAGTTATAGTAACTGTTATTTGTTAGCTTGGGATGTCTGAGCAGCCCAAGTCTTTTTTTCTAAATGCTCCAAGTGTTGCCATAAGCTTTCCCCAGCTGATGGCCACACTCGGTGTGTTAGATGTCTGGGGGTTGAACACCTCACATCTGGATGTTCCATTTGTGCAGGGTTCAACCCCAGGGCATTGAAGGAGCGGAGGTCCAAGCTTGTTTTGGCGGGCCTTTTACCGCCGGACTCGGCTCCGACCTCCGCTCCTTCGGGGGTAACCGTCCCTACGGTTATTCCCTCTCCGGCTCCCCCTCCTCCTCCTGGGACTCAACCTCCCGCTTCTGGTTCGGAGGAGAGGGATGCTAGAAAAAGAGACCGGAGGGAGAAGCACCACAAGCGGCGGTCTGAGACCTCTGTTTCGGCTCCTCCAGCCAAGCGGGCTTCTCCCCCGGCTCCATTGTCTGCTGGATCTCCTCCTCCTCGGCTCCGGTCTCCAGTGTGTTTTTCACCGGGACCTGAGGAGGAGGAGACCCGATCTCCGTCGAGGCTATCGAGGAGATACTCAAGGCCTACCTCGGTAGCCTCGTCGAGATCAACGTACAGCCTATCGGATGCTGATCTGGACCGGATGATGAGAAGGTTCATCCAGGCCCAGATGCAGATGGGAGTGCTCTTGCCTCCCCTGGGAGCTCGACCCCCTTTTTCAAGCCGATTGCTCCTTCTCCGACTCGCTACCGGGTTGGAGCAGTTGGAGCCGAGCAGCTCGGAGCGGGGTGGGTCGGCGCCGATAGTACTTGGTACCGGATCCGACCCTGCCCTCGAGTCGTCGGATCCGACCTCGGAGCCTGGATCCGAGCCTCGGATCCGGGGATCAGTGCTCCTTCGGCGCCGTCTGTGTCGGGCGCACTGTCGCCGGATCCGGCGCGGCGCCGGCTCGATCCACTCTTCGGATCCGAGGGGAGCCGATTGTCGGATCCTTTGGTCGAGGTCGGCTCCCTTCGGCCTTTGATGTAGTGGAGAGGGCCCTGTTGAGGGTCTCCGGACCCCGGCACTTGTTTCGGCTCCGTCCCGCGCTCCCTCTGCACTGGGTCAGGCTTCCACCATCCGGCCCTTGGGACAGCCCGCTTCTGTGCCCCAAGCTGTTCCTGGAACAGGTTGCTGCTGCGAGGAGTCCTCTGACAGCCCCCAGAGGATGTTCCTCGCAAGCATACGTGCAAAAGGAGGCACATTGACTCCCGAGTCTCTCACGGAAGACACGGATTTGGAGGAAGGGAAGGCTCCCCCGGTCACCCCGAGGATGTCTCATTTGGAGACATCATGGAAATGCTCCGTATAAGGGGTGGTCTGCCCCCAAGTCTTCCTCGGACGAGTCCGTGTTCTTGGAGGCATTTGAAGCGGGCCTGTCTACCTCTTGGTTGTCCCTCCTGCCGACCCCCTGGTGGACCTCATTACCACCAGGGCGTGGAAGGAACCGGACACCGTGGAGCCAATCCCTAAGAGGCCCGACAGGATCCTCAGCCCACCGTCTGACCGTGCCCATTGGAGTAAGGGGCCTCCGGTAGATGCCATGTTGACGGGCGGCCACCAAGAGGGAACTTGCTCAGGAGAGTCCCTCAGTCCATCCCGAGCAAGGAGTCTCGGATGATGGACCGCTTGGGGAAGCGGATGTTTAGTTCAGCGACCTTCTCGGTAAGGGCGCTGAACTACCTGGCACACGTCATTAGGATGCAGCGAGATCTCATTAAAGAATACGTTGCATCTCCCCAGAGTCCATGTCGGAAGAGGACAAAGTGCTGCACTCCACCCGCATGGCCACTCTTAGATCAGTTACCAATACCTCTATGCGGCTACTCTCCCATGCTACGGAAGGAGCCTAGAGCCGCAGGGGCAGGTCTAGTCACTAGGCGTCAGGCCTGGCTCCGTCATTGCGATTTTTCTGAGCCCTTCAAAGCGTCATTTGCGACGCCCCTTTGATGGTTCTGCCTCTTTGGCAAAACCGTTCCGACACTTTGACCCAGAGCGAGAAGGACGAGAAGACGCTGTCTGCCGTCGGAATCCGCTTCTCTGCACCCCAGAGGCCCTATTCTAGGAACCAAAAGGGTCAGAAGAAGATGTGGTTCCGGAAGTCGCAGCAATCCCAGCCTGCTCTGGACAACCAGTCCTTCCGTGGCAGAGGAGGACAGGGAGGACGCCGCCCTAGAGGCAGAGGGGCTCCCAGGAACTTCGGGTCCAGAGAACCCTTCTCTGAACGGCCTGCGCAGCAACCCTGAGGGGTTGCCCGGCTGCTCCACTCTGGAGGCAGTCGGGGGACGTTTTTCGGGGCACCTAGCGGCATGGGAGTCCATTACATCAGACCGCTGGGTTCTCCAGATCATATCCAGAGGATACCGCATCCCTTTTCGTCACTTACCAAAGTTGAAGTCCCTCCCAGACGTTCCACATGGTCAACGGGAGGCCGCTTTGACAGAAATTGGCCATCTGCTAAAGAAAAGAGCCATCCAGCCCATCCCCCCAGACCAGATCGGATCAGGCTTCTACTCCAGGTTCTTTTTAGTGCCAAAAAAGACGGGGGATCTAAGACCAATTTTAGACCTTTCTCTCTTGAACCTGGCAGTTCCCAAGGAAAAATCCCGAATGGTCACTCTGCAATCTATTCTCCCCCTTCTGGGAGAAAATCACTGGATGTGTTCTATAGACCTCAAAGATGCGTACTACCACATCCTAATGGACAGGCGCTCCAGGAGGTTCCTCCGCTTCCGGCTGGGAGCCAGTCACTACCAGTTCCGGGTCCTTCCCTTTGGTCTCACCACAGCACCCAGGGTGTTCACCAAAGTATTAGCAGTGGTAGCGGCCCACCTGAGGCTTCAGGGGGTGCAGGTCTTCCCCTACCTGGACGACTGGCTCCTTACCGCCCCAACAAGGCATCTACTACTATTGGCGGGAGACTCCTTTCTCCATCTTGCTCCCAATCTGGGCATTACAATAAATACAAAGAAATCCAACCTGGCGCCCACACAGCTCTTAGATTTTATAGGGGCCAGGTTAGACACAAGGAGTTTAAAAGCCTTCCTCACTGCGGACAGAGTTCAAAATCTGCAGCTCCAGGTGCGGGCCATTCTCCACTCAAGTTCTGTTCCGGCGAAGTTGGTCCTGAGGGCTTTAGGGTCCATGGCGTCTGCTATAGCACTTCTTCCTCTTGCCAGGCTCAATATGCGCATCCTCCAGTGGACTCTTAGTACAATGGTCATACCTTGCTCTCCCTATGCATCATCCCATTGTGATCAGCAAGGCTTGCAAGCGGTCCCGCCTGTGGTGGCTCCACTCCCCAGATCTCCACGGAGGCCGCCCATTTTGTGCTTCTCCCCCTCTCGCCACGGTGACCACGGATGCCTCCCGCCTCGGGTGGGGGGGGGGGCATTTTGCGGGCCGGACCGTCCAAGGCACGTGGAACGATTCAGAGACCTTACTGCATATCAACGTTTTAGAGATGAGAGCAGTGCTCTTAGCGTTGCTAGCACTTCAGGACTTTCTTCCCTTGGGAACAATTGCGATTCAATCGGACAACATGTCAGTTGTCTGGTACATCAACAAGCAAGGGGGGACGAGGTCTTACCCTCTTTGTCGAGAAGCCATGAGAGTTTGGGAATGGGCAATCTCCACCAACCGCTTTCTAATAGCAACGCACATTCCGGGTCGGTCCAACATCCTGGCGGACAAGCTCAGTCGCACCATTCTGACCCCTTACGAGTGGTCTCTCAATTTTCAAGTAGCGGAACGCATATTCGCACGGTGGGGAACTCCTTCATGCGATTTTTTGCCTCTCCCTCAAACACCAAGTGCGACAGTTTTTTCGCTCTGATACCTCCTCCAGGAGGTTCTCCAAGAGACGCTCTGGTGCATGCTTGGCCACCCGGTCTTCTGTATGCTTATCCACCCTTGCCGCTGATGCTCCAAGTTCTTCAGAAAGCCTCTCGGGTGGGTTGCAGAATGATTCTCATTGCTCCGTTTTGGCCTCGACAGATCTGGTTCCCCTTCCTAAGGTCTCACTCGGTGAATCCTCCTTGGATTCTAGATCCCATTCCGGATCTGATATCTCATCCATCCTGCATATCTCCTCCGAACCTGGACAACCTGAAGCTGACCGCTTGGCTGCTCCAGTTCCACTCTTGATCAGGACTCCCGGTATTTCGTCCCCTGTTAAGGCTATCCTGGTGGCAGCTCATAAACCGTCCACTAGGAAAGTCTACCGCAGCAAGTGGAAACTGTTTTCTTTGTGGGCGGAGCGGCAAGGCCTGAATCCCTTCACAGTACCTCTCCCTTTAGTGCTTGATTTCTTAACCACTCGATGGTGCCAGCAGTTCCACAGTCAAAGTACAACTGGCGGCAATTTCACATTATCACATTGGTCATGACTCTAGTCCACTCATGTCAGCCAAGTTGTGTAAAATTTTCCTTAAAGGTACTTTCCTTCTCAGGCCCCCTGTAAAACAACCGGTTCCTCCTTGGGACCTTTCCTTGGTTCTCCAGGCCTTGACCGCCCCCCCCTTCGAACCAGCGGCTACGGTGGATCTCAAATTCTTGTCTTTCAAGACAGCCTTTTTAGTAGCCATTACATCGGCCAAGAGAGTTTCAGAGCTCCAAGCATTATCAGCTAAACCTCCTTACTTGGTCTTTCATCCGGACCGTGTTTACCTCAGGACCAACCCGTCCTTTCTTCCTAAAGTAGCTTCTGAAGCAAACATTAATCAATCCATTAACCTCCCTGTTTTCTTTCCTAAATATGAGAACAAAGTTGAATACAAGCTTCACTCCTTAGATGTTCACAGGCAACTTAGATTTTATCTAAACAGAACGTCTGGTCATAGACAATCTGACCAGTTGTTCATTTCCTTTGCTAAATTTAATTTGGGCAAGCCTATTTCTAAAGTCTCTCTGTCTCGCTGGATTTCACAGTGTATCTAATTGGCTTATCAAGCTTCAGGAAGGCCCGCACCGGAGGGTGTACACGCCCATTCAACCCGGTCAGTATCTACCTCGGCAGCCTTTAAGGCTAGGATTCCTCTAGATGATATTTGTGCAGCAGCCACGTGGGCTTCATCTCATACTTTTATCTCCCACTACAAGTTGGATCTTGCATCTAGGGGTAGAGCATCCTTTGGCTCCGGTGCTCGAATATCCTTCCATGATGGCGCCCAAGATTCAGGTAGCTGGGGACTCTGTCCCACAGGTTGCAGACAAATGAATCTCCTACTTCAGATTTAGAAGTTATGTACTCACCATAACGTTCCATCTGAGTAGGTGTATTCATTTGTCTGCAACCATCCCGCCCTCCTATCCCCCTGGCCTTTCAGTTTCCTGCATATTATGTGTTACCCTTTTCAGGGTGTTCTTGCTGTTGGCAAACTCGATCTGAGGTCATGAGGGTAGAGCAGGGTATTATGGGTGAGGGGAGGCGCTGAGAGCTTGGATCCATAGCTGGTAAACCATGCCAGTTCGGATCCGATATCGGATCCATAACCCACAGGTTGCAGACAGATGAATACACCTACTCAGATGGAACGTTATGGTGAGTACATAACTTCTAATTCTCTTTCCTCTGGACCTATTCACTCCACTAAAATGTCGTTCATCCTCACCTGAAGACATTCAGACTGTTTGGAAGATTGGTTTCTGACCCTGTGTAATGTAGTCTGTTCTACAAAACTGTTGTCTATCCTGAGAGAGGCAAGAAAACCAGCTACCAGAAAGTCATACTTCTCAAGTGGAAAATGTTTCTCTGTTATACAAAAACAATGATGTTAAGCCTCTGCTTGCCTGTCCTGCTTGGCTCCTGTATATTCCCATCCCATTAGAAGCTTTTCCTGAAAGGGGTCCTACACCTTCAACCCCCCCCCCCCCTTGAAAAACTCTGTCTCTACCAGGGATTTAAACTATATTTTAGAGAAGCTAACTTAGCACCTTTTGAGCCAGCAGCATGTGCTCCTCTAAAGATGCTCACTTGGAAGACCACGCTACTCATAGCTATTACCCCAGCTATGTGGGTCTCAGATCTGTAAGCTTTGATGTGCAAGGAACCCTTCACTGTGTTCCGTCATGGACAGGGTTACCCTTAGAACTAATCTGTCCTTTATGCCTAAGGTAGTGTCCAAGCTTTCTTTGAACCAGTCTAACCATTTACAAGCGTTCTTTCCTAACCCAAAGAATAAGGCAGCACAAATCTTGCTTTCCATGGATGTATAAAAGTCAGATCAGATATTTCCTAGACAGGACAGAGTTCCCTAACAGAGCAGATTAACTACTGGTAGCCTTTGCAGATAGAAAAGAAGGCAGGCCAGTTTCCAGACAGACTTTCTCTAAGTGGATAGCCGGCTGCATCATCTTCTGTTATTCCCATCTTAGAAAGCTAGTATCAACCTATGTCAGGGCCCACTCTACCAGACACAGTGCAGCCACCACTGCCTTCCTCAAAAGTATTTATACGCAGGCTATCCTGGAAGCTGCCACATGGACATCTATCCACACCTTTGCTGAGCACTACCATTTAACCATTGCCTCCAGGGTTCGCTACGTTTTGCACCTGCTGTTCTACAAAACCTGCTCTCCTAGGGGCCAACAGTCTGCCCCCCCCAACTGGTAATTGTGGGAGTCCTTCCAATGATCAGTACTAATTGTATATATTTG
The DNA here is from genome assembly GCF_019279795.1 of Protopterus annectens. Taxonomy (NCBI): domain Eukaryota; kingdom Metazoa; phylum Chordata; order Ceratodontiformes; family Protopteridae; genus Protopterus; species Protopterus annectens. The sequence goes on from NC_056738.1 coordinate 352,593,710, forward strand.
AGTAGATAAGTATTGCAGTACAAACTCCCACCCTTCTTCTCTTCCGTCTGTTGGCCTCTCCCGTGCTGGGGTGAGAGGGTGAAGAAAGCACATTGGATGAGTAGCCCTGTTCTTCATCAGTCCCTGCTCTTTCTACTTGCATGTAATTTGGTCCTTCCTCTACCCTCACCCAAGAAAGATTTGGTGACATCTGGAAGGGATGTACTTTCCTCAGAAATCAGACTGCTACTCACTGTCTAGAAATATCTGAAAATGGTGCTGACGGATGTCCATCTTGTATCCTGACATCCAAATGTTGGCCACCGAACATATGTTGGCTAGGGATGATAAAAAGACTGTAAACTGGAATGGTTGTGGGCTTCTGCATGACTGGAAGACTCAAGGATCAGTACTACAACACTGATCTACTCGAACATCTACATTTATGGAAAGTGCGACACAAATGCACTTTCTCCTCATATCCTTACTTTACCTAGACACATTCCAACACTAAACCACTATGCATTAATTCCTGCTTTTACATAACCGTACTCCCTTACCTTGGCTCAACTAAACCACTATCTGTCTAGCAGCCTCATGAGATTGTCCAACGTAACTTCCTCTCCCTCCTCCAAACATGAGTCACCAAAAGAATTCATCAAATTTACAATTAAACTAACTCTAATAATCTAGTATGCATTCACAGCACCATAGAAAGTAATTCCATGCCACTGTCTTATGCAACACATTGCATTGCCTTAGTTAGGGCAGGAAGCATGCTTGACAAAAGCTTGAGCAACTGCATTCCATCACCACCTCCCATAACCCAGACATCTTAGCTGTTAACTGGAGTATCTGATTTAACCCACTGCTTTATCAATTTTCATTTCTGTAATTACAAATACCTATTTAATTCCAGACCAGGCAAATGAGTGTGTGGTGGTACACTAATCTTAATAAATACCAACTTCATACTGTCCTCACAAGGTTTTATATCACAAGTGTGACTTTTTGGAAAGTCAAACTCTGTATGGTTGAGACCGTATGATCAACTTTCCGAAAATTTGGTTTGCACTGAGATCACAGTGCAGTGAAGACACGAGAATTTGCCCTTCCCCTCAGTGTAGTGCAGTCTCAGAGCTGGTATGTATAATTTGTCGGGGGGGGGGGTGGTGCAGGGGGGCTTACCCCGCTTGCAATAGCACAGATTTTTTTTTGTACATTTCGACTTTTCAGAAAGTTGATAATATGGACTCAAAAGTATGCAGTTCGATGTTCTAAAAAGTTGATGATCTGATATAAACCACCTCACGACACCAAAAGCTGCCCAGTCTTCATTCTAACTCATTCTCTGTCACTTTCAGTCGCGGCAAGCACACACCCATACCTCTAGCTGAAGCATTGCCTCCCCATCTGATATTACAACATTCAGCTCTATAATCAGCAACCTAATAAGACAGAATCAATCCCAAAAACACCTTGTCATTCTAGGAGATTTCAACATCAACCTACTTTACAACAAAAACTCGTGCCATACTAGACACCCTAATAAATCTCAGCCTAACTCAGTAACAGTACACCTGGTCCAACTTGCCCTTACTCTCCCCTTGACTTATTTACAGCTGATGAATCTGGGTTACTTTATGACTTAAAAATCTTCCACCGTTGTTCCGTAACCCCTGTCTTATAACCTTTTCCGTATCTATTTCCATAGTCAAACCCACCCAAGCTTTATAACCTTCTAATCTAAATTACAGCAAAACATACTTGCTACTACCCTACAGTAGCACACCATTCTGAGTAATGGAGTCTCCTCCATTGCTGCTTCTACACTTGCCAATCTACTAGTGTCATCTTCAAGGCTAATACTTTTCTAAAGTTACCACATTCCTTAAACCATCTCATAACACTTTGGTAAGAAAGGAATTAAGAGAGAGAGCCTGGATATTCTGGAAGTAATCTCCCTTGAAAGACTCCCCTAAAAAGTAGCAAAACAAAAGCACCAACAGGAGACATAAAGCCATTCCCCTATGGCCACCCAGTTCACCACACAATACAACCAGAAAATTTTCTTGAAACTTGTAAGTGATATTTCAGGAAGTTTCCAGCAAAAAGACCCTCACTAAAAGGGCTGTGTCAGATTCACTTTTGGATGTCTTGCCCAAAATGACTTCCTCAAAGAATTCATCAAACTTCCATCTACCAAGGCCTGATGTTCTTTGTGTTTCACTGTTGCAGTCATTACATTTGGGTAATCTGCTGGCAGGTTGCCCTCAGTCGGCCTGAATTCCAAAGTCTTGGGTCCTGTGTCGGTTGCTGTCTTCTCTTCCATGACGTCAGGTCATTAGGGGTATAAAGAATGCAGCCGACGCCATTTTCTTTAGTCTTTCTTGCCGTGTGGTGCCCGAAGCAGAAGCATTTCGCAAGTGCCGGTCGGCCGACTACTGAAATATTTGAGTTTGAGTTTCAGAACCGAAGTCTTCACTAAAGGTAAGCACCCCATTGGGGAAAATTTTTTCTTGCTTTTTACCGATGTCAGAAAAAGTTATTGTATTACTTGTAGGAAGCAAATACCTCATAAGGATTTCCATTTATACTGTATTCCTTGCCTAGGCCCTGATCACAACGTTCCTGGCTGTCCGTTTTGTGCTAGGTTTAACCAACGCACTATTAAGCGTTGGTATATTTCTGCATCTAAGTATTTTGGAAACAGATTTAACTACCCAGAAATGTCATTGGATAGCAATCCGACTACCGGAGTACATAAAAAAAATGCAAAGAAAAGGACAGAGAAAGACAGTTGAGATCCAAAACAGACGACGAAGCTTCTCCTAAGCCAGTCGCCGGTTCGCCGGTACTCAGGGAGGCGCTTTCGCAGCCCCTGATACCCGCTACCTTCGAGTCGCAGGCCTCTACTGACACCCATGTGGAGTCAGACATGCCACAAGATACTCAAGGTATTGGACCGACGGATGTATCTCCCTCGGATGGGTCCGGAGCTGCTGAGCAGGCACCGGCTTCTGAGGGTGTATTCAGACCTCAACATTTATATATCAAACCGACGAAAGCTGCAAAACCAAAGGCAAAGACATCTTCTAAAACTAAAAAACTGACGCCTGAGCCACGTGCACAGGCCTCTATGTCTAAAAAACAGATGATCAAAATGCCTGAAGACCTTATTACCTTGATCAGGGGTACCCATCCCCCACCATATAAGAGGCCTAGGCAAGACACTGACTATGAATCTTCAGATCAGGTTTCTATTTCTTCTGATCAGGAATTATCTTTACCTCCCTATGAGGATTCTGATGCTGAGGAGTCTATTCCATCTGCATCTCCTGAGGATTATTCATTTGGAGAAACCTTGCATACTTTGAGGGAGCATTTTCACTGGGAGAGTCAAGACTTCTCAGAATCAAAAAAGAGGCTCAGGGATTTCCTCCTCCTCACTCAGCACAAGACTTTAGCCATTCCCCATTTTAGACATTGTGGATGATGTGTTTTCGGAGTCAAGCCTGACTCCTGACTCCTTACCTTAGGCTCCCAGTAAGCCTGACAGATATTACAAGGTCCCTGACTCTCATAAATTTTTATTTAGAAACCCTGCTGCTGATCCTGAAACTATTTCACAGGGTTCAAAGGGAGTTAAGGCCTCAACAGCAAAGAAACCTACCCCCTCCGACAGAGTTTCAAGGGCACTGGACAGATGGGGAAAAAAGGTTTATACATCTGCAACCTTGGCAATCAGGGCCTTAAACTGTCAATTTCATATGCTTAAGTACCAACAACATGTTATGGGATTGCTGAAACAGAAAATGATGTTGATTTCAGAATGTGCAGAAAATAAGGAACTGCAGGAATTATTGCATGCAGCTGAACAAGTTGGAAAGCATACTTTGCAATGTGGTTTTGATTCTTTAGAGGCCTCCTGCAGGGCCGCAGTTACTGAATCTGTCATTAGGAGGCATGCCTGGTTAAAGGAACAAAATTTGCCTGATCATGTTAAAGCTAAATTGCTAGATGCACCTTTACAGTATGATTCTCTGTTTGGTGTTGAGGCAGAAGAGGTTTTAAAGAAAATGGAAGACAAAGCGAAGTCCATGCAAAGTGAAAGATTTCTTACAAGTGCAGCCACCTAGATTCAGTAGAAAAATTGGTCCTTTTCTATGTCACACAGAGCTCAAAAGGGCAAATCCAGACGCCCTAAGGGTTCCAGGTACCAGGCTCAAGACTCATACAGGTCAAAGCAATGGAGCGCATCCACCTCCAAATCTGGAGGAGATAAAGTGCAAACCTACAGAAAGCAATCCCAATGACTTCCCTCTGCCTGCACCAAGCACTTAACTGTTAGCAGCACCCATAGGGGGAAAATTAGCACTTTTTGCTCAAAATTGGCAGTTAACCCAGGACAAGTGGGTACTAAACATCGTATCACAAGGATACAGATTCCATTTCCACACTCTGCCAATGACAAATGGTTGGCCAGATCTGCCAAAAAAACAATGGGCAGAGGCACAGAAACAGGTTATGTCCCTCATGGATATGGGGGCCATTCAGACAGTACCAGAACAGGAAAAAGGACAAGGTTTTTATTCAAGACTGTTCTTGGTACCCAGAAAGGACAAGGCCTGGCGGCCAGTACTGGATTTATCGATTTTGAACACATACCTGGACATTCCAAAATTCAAAATGCTCACTTTGCAACAGCTTCTGCCCATGCTGGGCAAGAATGCTTGGCTGGTGACTTTAGACCTAAAAGTGGCATACCTGCATGTCCCAATAAGACAGTCGTGCAGAAGATACCTCAGATTCAAGGCTGGCTTAATGCATTGCCAATTCTCTGCACTGCCCTTTGGCTTATCTGCTGCGCCCAGGGTCTTTACAAAGTGCCTGGCAGCAGTAATTGCATTTTGCAGACAAAGAAGTTTTCAAATATATCCTTACTTGGACTGTCTCATTCAAGCAGAGAACAAGGACACTCTTTACGACACCTGGCGTTTGTGAAAAGGCTTCTAACATGCCTAGGGTACACAATAAACGAAAATAAATCACAGCTGGTGCCCTCTCAAAAGATAACATTCCTGGGTGCAAGCTTGAATACAACTGCCCAGATGGCTTACCTCACGCCAGACAAACAAAGGCAACTGACTACTTACTTCAAACTGATGGCAACAAAAATCCAGTCTTCTGCAAGACCAATTCTGCAGGCACTGGGCTTCATGGCATCCTGCATCCTACTAATTCCATATGCAAGACTTCATATGAGAAAACTTCAATGGTACCTAAAAAGTTTACGGAGTCAACATTCACACAGTCTGGAAACAATGATTCCTCTCATTCCCTTCCTGCAACAGGAGTTTCTATGGTGGGCAAAGGCCTGTCACCAAAACATGGGATGGCCCTTCACTCTACCCCCTGCCAGCGAAACCTTAACAGACGCATCAGATTATGCCTGGGGGGCCCATATGGCAGGAAGATGCATTCAGGGCATATGGGCACCAAATCAAATGCATCTACATATCTACCAGAAAGAGATGCTAGCTGTTCAAAATGCCCTAACAGCCTTCAAGGACTTACTTCATTCAGGACAACTACTGATAAAGACGGACAACACCACAGTCATGTGGTATATAAACAAGCAAGGAGGCATACACTCATACCCCCTTTGCAGATTAGCCATGGCACTGTGGGACACAGCTTTGACCTACCAAATACATCTTCAAGGTCAATTCCTGCCAGGAAAACAAAACACTCTGGCAGACTATTTAAGCAGAAACCTTATGGATCCTCACAAGTGGAAACTAAATTCGCAAGTCTTCAACATAACTGAGAAATGGGGGAGCCCAGACATAGATCTATTTGCCTCTCCTCAAAATTATCAACTGAAAAGATTCTGCACATGGACTTATCACAGACAAGCATGGAAAGTGGACACCCTATCCTTCAGTTGGAAAAACCTTACAGTTTACGCCTTTCCTCCTCTGCCTCTTCTACCCAAGGTCCTCCTAAAAGTCAGAGAAGAGAAGCCAAAGATGATATTAATTGTCCTGAACTGGCCCTGCCAATACTGGTACCCAACCGTAAGGAACTTGTCTCAATACCCAGCTTGGACCTTGCCTCAAAATCCACAACTACTGCCCCAGCAAAACAATCAGATCCTGCACAATCAACTACAGACTCTGAACCTGGCAGCATGGCTAATCCTGTAATCATACAAACGACACCTCTCAGTAAAGCTGTGATGGATGTCATTTTGGAAGCCAGAAGGTCTAGTAGTAGAAAATCTTATGCTGACAAATGGAAGAGATTCTGTGCTTGGAATCGAGCACAAGGAACTGATACAGCAGAACCACATATTCCTCAGATATTACAATACTTAACTGAGATGCTTGACAAAGGCCTAGCTTTCTCATCAATCAAAATCCATGCCTCAGCCATTTCGGCTCATTACAATACAGAGCCTCCAATCTTTTCTCATCCTTTACTAAAGCAGTATCTTAGAGGAGCCAAAATTTTAAGGCCTCCTACAAGATCACCCTTACCTGCATGGGACCTCAATTATGTTTTGGAAAAGCTCACCCTTCCTCCATTTGAACCAGCTGCTACCGCTGATATAAAGTTCTTATCATGGAAGACAGCTCTGCTGCTAGCAATTACTTCAGCTAGAAGAGTTTCAGAGCTACAGGTCCTCATGGCTGTAGAGCCTTTTATCATATTTTACCCAGACAGGGTGTCTCTGAGGACAAATCCTACTTGTATGCCTAAGGTCATTTCCATTGTGGCTTTTAACCAAACAATTCATTTGCCAACTTTTTATCTAAACCCGCAGAACAAAAGGGAGGGAATTCTGCATTCCTTAGACGTAAACAGACAGCTAAGATTCTACTTGAGCAGGACTAAAGCTGTAAGGAAAACTGAGCAATTACTAGTGTTATATGCTGCAGGATCAGAAGGAAAGGCAATTTCAAAGTGGATAAGCCATTGCATCCGTTTCTGCTACTTACACCAAAGCAAACCTGTGCCCCAAGGGCATTAGGTCTCACTCCACCAGGGCTGCGTCTACTTCAGCAGCCTTTCTCAGAGGAGTACCAACCAAGGACATTCTAGAGGCTGCTACTTGGAGTTCTGTTCACACCTTTTACAAAGCATTACCATTTGCCTCTCTAAGTCCAGGGCAGGCTTTGCCACTGCAGTGCTGCAGGGCCTTATAGCCTCACCTAATGCTGTTTAGCTCCAGCCTCCCAACCATAGCTTTGGTATTCTACCCAAATGTAATGACTGCAACCGTGAAACACGAAGAACATAGTATAGTTGTGTACACTTGCCATAAATGTAGATGTTCGAGTGTATTCACTGTTGCAGTCCAGGTTACCCTCCTGCCATCCCCCTGTCATTCTACAGTTTATCTTTCCTGCTCTATCTTCTACAACCTATGTGGTGTATTTGCTTGTAGATGAAGGTAAACTTATATATATATATATATATATATATATATATATATATATATATTTATAATATTGCTACCTTTTTGGGGGCACCTGACATCAGGGGTAAGAAAAACTGCATGTTTTATACCCCTGATGACCTGACGTCATGGAAGAGAAGACTGCAACCAATGCAGGACCCAAGACTTTGGAATTCAGGCCGACTGAGGGCAACCTGCCAGCAGATTACCCAAATGTAATGACTGCAACAGTGAATACACTCGAACATTTACATTTATGGTAAGTGTACACAACTGTACTTTCTCAACTCACCCTGTCATCTCATCCTGACTTGTATCATGCGCCATTCTATTTAAAAAAAAAAATAATAATATTTCTCACTAAGGAAGTACTTAAAGTAGTAAAATCCCAACTGACACCCTTCCAGAACATCCAGTTACGTAAAGATTATATACTTCAACCTCTTAAGCACATCTGTAACTTTCACATCACCCACAATGTCAAGTAATTACAATGGAAAACTGGCAAGGTCACACCAATCCTTAAATATGCCACCATACAATCACCTAATGACTTCCTATCCATTTCCGTCCTGGCTGCCTTAGGAAAAACTAATTAAAAATTATTCTTCAACCAAATACCACACCACCTACAGCAATACAAATTATTTGACAATCCCAGTACGCATTCTGATCAGGCAGAATCACTCTGATCACCTTTTACAGATGACATTCTTCTATACGGGTACAGAGGCCTTATGACAGGAAACACCTTTATTAACCTAGCGAAAGCATTTGACTTGTTTGATCCATCTCGTCTCCTAAATTCCCTAATGGACAACACTTTTAGCCCACAAACAATTCTATGGTTTAAAGCCCTCCAGAAGATGCTTTCAAGTAGAGATTGGGTCCCCATTCTCAGCCACCGCCCCCATTACAAAAGGGGAGTATCCCAAAGATCAGTGTTATCCCCAGTTGTATTTTACCTTTTCTTTAACATTGACTGCCTTTTGACCTCACCAAAAAGTACAGTTATGTAAAATCTTACCATAACAGTAGATGTTCTTCTCTTCACTGTTGCAGTATTCTAGAAAGAAGGGATTTCCCGCCCAGGGCAGCCCAATTCTTGGCCAGTGTACCAAAGTCTAATGATCTTGTATGTGCAGTACGTCACACTTATGCTTCCTGCACAGAATGTAGTGCATAAAAGGGATGTACGGATGCAGCTACCCAGAAATGAATTGCCCCAGAAGCGAACAGTTTCTGTAGGACAAAGGAGCCCATGCACATCCAGAAGAAAAAGGAGATACCCTTAGCCAGAAGGGAATCTAAAACAAAAAACAGAAAAACAAGAGGGTATTGGAGGGAAAGAGCAAATACTGCAACAGTGACGAGAAGGACATCTGTTGTTATGGTAAGATTTTATACAACTGTACTATGTCCATCTGTATCACTGTTGCAGTATTCTAGACGGAAGAGAGGGTATAAAATGCTCAAGAAACAGAATGGGAGGTGGAAGGCTGAGAGGAGCCCTCGACAAACCCATATAAAATGGTTCTAACAAAACCTGATCTGGCCCTAGTAAACGTATACAACTTATAATACTTAGTAAAGGTATACACTGAAGACCAGGTAGCAGCTTCAAGGGTGGAATTGGTGCCCAACCCCTTGAAGAAGGCACCAGAAGAGGCAACAGCTCTAGTGAAATGAGGTATAACAGAAGTAGAGAGATTTGTCATAAAAAATGTAACAAAAGGAAATGGCCTTAGATATCCAAGAGGAGATGAAAAACCAGTGTCCTTGAATGAAAGGAAACAAAAAGCTGATCAAACTTACAAATGGCCTTAGTTTTATCCAGATAGTATCTGAGCTGTCTGTGCAAGTCCAGGGTATGCAGGACCGACTCACTAGCAAACTGAGGAGAAGGGAAAAAGGGAGGGAGTTGTACTGACTGATTCAAGGACCACTCATTTACTACCCTGAGCATAAAAGAAGGATTAGTATGAAGGAGCACACTGACCCTGTGAAAAACCAAAAAAAGAGGAGTGCCCATAAGGGCTCGGAGCTCAGAAACTCTCAGAGCAGAAGTAAGAGCCAGCAACAAAACAGTCTTCCAGGTACAATGTTGCAAAGAGGCAGAATCTGCAGGCTCAAATGGAGCCCGAGTTAATTTTTCCAAAGCAAAATTGAGATCCCAAGAGGAGGAATAAGTTTCCTTAGAGGCCTAATATCCTGGATACCTTTATGAAATCTTTTGCCCTCAAAATGAGAAGCCAAAGGAGGTTTCAAGGACAAACCAGCAGAAAAGGTTGACAGGCCTTCACAGAAGAATAGGTCAGACCAAACTGGAGCAACTCTCACACGTCAGAGAGGACCAGAGCGACCCCCAACTGAAAAGGGTCCTGGTTATGAGCATGGCACCAGACAGAAACGCTTTTCCATTTGGACATGTAAGATTTTCTGGTGGAGGGTTTCCTTACCTCCTGTTCAACCCTGAGCATGTCCACAGAAAAGAGTTGCTTGAAAAGGATCAAAATCCTATCGCCCACAGTGTCAACTGAAGAGTGGACAAGTGAGGATGAATGAGAGACCCCTAGTCTTGTATGAGGAGGTCCAACCAGTGAGGTAACTTGTGGGGGTTGCCCCTGGCCAGATGCATTAAATGGCGGAACCAGTGTTGCCTTAGCCAAAAGGAAGTCGCAAGCTTTTTGGGAAGTCCAGCTGAATCTTCTCCAGGACTCTTGGAAGTAGAGGAAGAGGAGGAAAAGCATAAAGAAACATCTCCTTTCAAGGAAAAGAAAGGGCATCCATCTTCCATGCCAGATGGCAAGGCATCTGAAACAGAAGAGATGAAGCTGCCTGTTCAGAGGGGAGGTAAAATAAATTTCCCTGAGGAATACCCCACCGACAGATGGTGTGCAGAAACACGACTCTGTGAAGCATCCATTCATGAGCCTGTGTTTTGGACCTGCTGAGAGAGTGCCACTAAATGAATGTATACTGCCTGATAACTGACTGCCACCTCCCAAGCTGAAGATCTGTCCTGCAGAGGAGGTAAGATTTTATGCCTCCCTGCTTGTTGGCATACCACATCATTGTAGTGTTGTCTGTGTACACCTTCAAGAAGTGTGGAGAGAGCATTGGGTGAAAAGCTTGAAGGGCCAAAATCGGTGCTCTTTGATGTTAATGTGGTATGACTTATGATGAGGGGGGCAGAGACCCTGAACTTTCAGGTAACCAGAAAAAGCCCCCACCCCATGTCTGAGGCATCAGTGAAGAGTTCCTAAGAAATAACTGCAGGCTGAAAGGGCAGGCCTGGGTTGAGACCAAACTGTTGAGTCCACCACTTGAATTCCTTTAGACAAGGAAGGAGAGAGGTACACTGAAATCCAGAGGGGTGACATTGCTGCAGCCAAACTGACTTGAGGTACCATTGAAGCTTCTGCATATGCAGTCTGGCAAGAGGGAGCATTGGAGTACAAGAGAATATGAATCCTAGGGCCTGAAGAAACTCCCTGGCTGGCATAGCAGTCAGAGGAAGAAGAGGCTGAAATAGGCGGTCAGTGACACAACTTTTGGAGGTGGAAGAGAAGCAAACATTAGCACCATTCAAATCCTGATTCCCAGATGCACATGAGCCTGAGAGGAGTTAGGATGGACTTTTGGAAGTTGATAGTGAAGCCCGGACTTTGAAAAAGAGAGATGGTGATCTCTTATAACAGGAAACTGGGGGAAGGCGCCTGAAGCAACAGGTCAGCTAGCTAAGGAAAAGCTGAATACCTTGGTGCCTGCAGACAGCAATCACAGAAGCTAGGCATTTTGTGAATACCCTTAGGGCACTAGAAAGGCCAAAGGGCAAAGCAGAGAACTGAAAATGGAAGAAAGACTCAGAGAAATGTAAAAACTTCCTGAAAAGAAGGTGAATTGGGATACAAAGGTACGAATCTTGGGGTTGGAAAAGAGAAAGCAGGGTTTGAAGAGTGAGCATCTGAAAAGAAGGGACGTTGAGAAAGGTGTTGAGCAGGGAGAGATCCAGAATAGGTCTCCCAAGTATCCTGTTTTCGTAGAACCAGGAACATCCTGGAATACAAAATTTTTCCCATTTGGGAGGGGGGGGGCAAGTTCCTTGCTTCACAAGGGATCCTAGAACCTCTGTGAAATGAGGAAGTTGAGGAACCCCTGAAAAAGGAGGGAGAGACTTCCATACCATGAAGTAACCCTGTTGGATGATTGAAAGAACCCAAGAGTCTGAAGTGATTAGATGCCAATTTGGAAGACAAAGGGAAAGTCGAAGGGACAAAGGAACCTGGTCTAAAAGAGGGGGGGGGGTAAATTGTCAAATTAAAGCAGGCTTATCAGATAAAGGAGGCTTCTGGGCCACAGAAATCTGAGAAGCCTTAGCAGAGGGGGCATGCCTGCCACCCTTCCTGCTCTTGGAGGCCTGGCAGGGTTACCCGCGTACAAAACCAAATCTAGATAGATGATTCCTCTGGAACTTCAGGATAGGAGAGACAAAAATATATTTAAGGCCCTGCAAGGCTTTGCCTTTCTTTTGAAGAGACTTAAAAAGGTCACCAGCAGCTTTCCCAAAAAGATGTTTATTATCTAAAGGAGCATCTAACAAGTTGGCCTTAATGTCCAATGGCAGAGACTGGAGATAAAGCCAAAAATAATGTCTCATGACAGACCCAAAAGCCACAACCCTGGAAGAGGCATCAGCAGCATCATAGCTGTACTTAACAGAGTGGTGAGCCATGTGAGAAGCAGAACCTGAAATAGATAAGGCAGAAGACTTGCCTTCAGAGTCAGGGAGGTCAGTAATAACCTGACAGGCCTGAGCAATCAAGGCCAAAGCATACTTGGTCATGTGGATCTTATAATTAACAGTCCTAAAGGCCAAAGTAGAAGTAATAAAAACTTTACCAATTCTCTCCATTGCCCTACTGTCCTTATAAGAGGGCAAAAGTTTGGAAGAGGGCAAGAACTTAGAATGTTTGCCAGAAGAGGCTGACACCACAGCAGGAACGTCAGAACAACATTTAAATAAAATTTGACAATCCTCAGGAATCTTTTAGAACCCATCAGGTTTTATAGGAGAAGGAGGCTGAAAATCAGCAGATTTGGAAGCAGCAATGAAAGTGTCTAACAGGCAGTCAACACAGGAGGAACTGCCTGCTGGTTTAGGAGTATCCACCTGAAACAGCTCATAATATCTTATCTGAACATCAGACACTTGAGAAGAATCACACTTAAAATATTCCATCATCCTAGCAATTGTGACCTCAAAAGACAGTTTCTCAAAAGGAGACTCTGAGCCAACAGACTCCTAACCATAAGCCAAAGGTAAAGGCATCTGTGAAAAATAGGACAAGGACCCCTCACCAGACACTGAATCCTCATCCAAGGAATCTCATTCCCTAAGCCATTTAGAAGGGGTAGAGGTCCAAGGAGGAGCTGGTACCAAAATCCCATGAGGAGGCTTCAGGACCATCAAGGCAGAAAACAAGCCCTGAGTAAACTTTTGCCTTGCCTTTTCCTTTGAGGATCCTTGGGTCAGAAAGAAACGTGCTTCATTTTTTGTCTTTTATTGGAAGGGACATCAGCCCTAACAAGTAACAGTGGTTCCAACCCTTGGCAAGATTCAGTAAGAGTCCGAAACCTCCTCCCTGACCAGTATCTATGGAATCCCTCTAGCACCCTCTGAGGTAATCAACTGCAGTTCCACCTCAACATCCAGAGCAGATGCCTGCAAAGCCTCAGAGGCCGTGCAAAATGACTGATCCATGCAAGCCTCCAACGGGGTTGTGTCAGAGGAATCGGATGTAGCCCTAGAATGACCTACAGAGCTATTACCCACTTCTAGGGGATGTCTGGTGGAGGCTGAACAGCTAAAGAATCTGTCCGAGACTTCTTAACCTTTTTCTTACTTTAGCGGGAGTATCTTTAGGTTAAAGGATTTTGCCATGGTATCCTGGGCTAACTGTTTTGGTTGACTGCCATTGGTTTTCAAGATAAATGGCCAGGGAAGACAAAAGTCTTCTGAGTGTCTTAGTCACAAATGCCTTACAGCTACTACAAGAGGTATGGTTGTGGGAAGCACCCAAACACAAAAGAGGGATTGTTTGTGATGATCCTTATGGGAATCTGTCTCCCACACTGACATTTTCCCTTCTTGGATGACATGAACTCTAGGTAGCAAAATTAAAATCCCAAGACCAAGAAAAGAAAAACCCCAATGGGGCACTTAATCTGGCCACTAGGTACTTCAGCACAGCAGCAAGGTGTTCAGACCAACTAGCAATAACTGGGTTCGAACTGGCAGCAAATAAGTTCTGGGTAGCTGTGTACATATGTCCTGTTTATGCTGTACACCTTGTGTTGGGAACGCAAGTGTGACACAACGCATACAAGATCATTAGGCTTTGGTATACTAGCTGAGTGTCTGGCTGCCTTGAGTGGGAGATCCCATCTTTCTAAAATATTGCAACAGTGATACAGAAGGAAATTACCAGTTATTCTTTGCTGCTGGTATGGTCACATATTTCATCTACTGACCTGGCCCATTTTCACTTTAGGTCAAGCGACATCTACAGCAAGACCTGTCCATCCTCAGCTGCTAGCATCACAATTTCCACACTAGTTCTTAATGTCACAAAGATTAAAGTCATGCTATTTAGAACCCCACAAATCCCTGCAAAGTACTAGCTGATTGGACTGCCTTCCTCAGCACAGGACAAGCTTAAGAAATAGTCCAATCCCTGATTTGAGTTAAAACTATATATATATATATATATATATATATATATATATATATATATATATATATATATATATATATATATATATATATATATATATATAGTGTGCACATATTTAAGTAGTGTGTATGTATATACATGTTGGTTTGCATCCCCCTTGCAAAAGCATCTTGAATATGGCTTACTTATAGTTACTGCTGCCTCCAATAAAAACCTTAAAACATCTGCAGATTCATCAACCTTTCCCAAAACATGAATGTCACTGTATCACCTTAAAATAAATAAAATTAAAAAAAAAGCCAAGTGACCCCATCACAGTGACACTTAAGTCTCTTACTGGGGTACTTATCTTTAAACTGTTGCATCTAGAAATTTTTTCATACTTTGCTAGCAGACTGTTTGCATTAAGACCCCTCTCAACATTCACCACCAGGCTGCTAGTTCCACAAATTAACCTAACCAGTACCAACAGTGCTTTCTCCCTTCATGCCCCAGCTAAATTAAATCTACTCAATCCTTCTCTTTTCTTGCCCCAAATAAATTAAATCTACTCATTCCTTTCCAGTGTTTCAGGTATGACTCAAGAAACTACCTTATTAAGGAAGTACACTGCATATGTTTTCAAAAGGGTGCATTTACATAAAATACTCCTTTTCCTCTCCTATTCTTCTTTAGTAACAGAATCGGACTCCACCCTTCTTATTCTTTTCTGTCTACTCCTCATTTTTCCTTGAATGATCAAACACTCTCCAGTGGTCCTAGTACTGTCTCCACTATGCCTTCTACTCCCTGTTCTTACTGTCACCCACTAAATTGTTATTACTCAATCCCACAACTCCTAGCCTCCTAAATCTAGTCTCCTCTCCATACTTCTCTTCCTTTTACTTCCTTCATTGCAATAGGTTTCCATATTGTGCCCTGTAATACCAATGCAATACAGTACTACAAACAAACTGTTTTAAAGTGCCGTTGGACTGTATTCTTGTCATTGTTTTTATTTGCCATTCTGTCTTTGATCCCAGTTAAACCTTAAAAACAGTCCACTGGGGAACAGTGTTGTACCCTATTAACATGCATACATAAACACCTACATACATACATACATAAACACCTACATACATACATACATACATTAATAAAAACAGGACAAAGTAATTTTCACCTCTGAATGCTTGAATTCAGTCTTCTCTCAGCCTGAAGGGTGTTTTATAAAATGTGCACCCATAGTTGTAGTAAACCAAGGGCTGCAAGGAGAGAAAGTGTTTTCATACCTAGATGACTGACTCTTAGCCACACCAACTTTAAGTAGACTTTTTGCAAGATAGGAATTTCTTTTTAGTCTTTTTCAGTCCTTGGAAATAATAGTGGATACCTCAGTGTCACAGATGAGGCCCACAGAGGCACTAACATTCATTGGATGCATTTTAGTCACTCTTCCGTACAAAACGTGTCTTTCTCCAGACAGGATTCTTGGGCTTCTATTGTCTTACTCAGCCACAGCTTCTCTCTCTCTCAGCACTGGGACTTATGCCAGTTATTGTTTATGTGGTCCCTAATTCCAGGTTCTGTATGAGGTTTCTGCAGAGGCATCTGAGGTTGTAATGGTCTCAGTTAACAAATAGGTTCATAGGTTCACAGGCAAGTATTAGGCTAGATGCCCTTGTAGCCTATTTTAAGCTTAGCTAGTTTCCCTCAAAGGTGAGAATATAACTCTCTACGTTGTGTCTCTGTGGTAAACACCTTAACCATTATGCCAAACCCAAACTTCCAATTTTTTTTCTTATTTGTGAACCACATAAGCCCACTGGACATATTGTTCCTTTTCAGGGGTGAATCATGTGAATTGTGTGGTTACTTGAAGTTGCTCAGAGTCACATAATAGGCAAATGAAGATAGGAGGAATCAGTATTTGCACCAGGAGAACAGAAAGCAGCTCATTAACAGCTTTGACTTGTAATCCTCTGTGCTGTCAGACCAAATGTTTATAGGATCATAGGTAATTACTAGGCAAGCTGCTCTTGTGGGCCATTTAATCCTAAACAGTTTCCCTTTTAAACCTAAGTATTGAACCTTGTGTCTGTGGAGTAAACACCTTAACCATTATACTAGACCCCTAAAGATGAATTTGAACCATGCATCCTTGCCACAGGAAACATCATTAAGCCAGTGCACTAACTGTAAGCCAGTGCACTAACTGTGATAACTGTCTCAAAAGATAAAAATCTACTAGACTTGCTGGATGCATTTATAATGGTGGATCCATACCCCAAATCTTATAGTGGGCAGTCCTTTATAGATTCCAACACCAGCTGTTGCTGTCACTGCACATTTTTTGTTTTTTGAAAAGTTTGTGCCCTAGGGTGGTGATGGAGGGCATTTTAAAGAGCAAGGCAGTTCAAAGTGTTTGGCTACAGTAGGGGGCCAATTATTGTACCAGTGTTCTAGAGCTGAAAACTGCCCCCACCCCCCCCCACACACACACACACACACACACACTCTACAGGTGTTCTAGGACTCCCACCCCAAGGTGCAGTTGCCATCCACACCAACAGCACAGATGTAACTTATTACATGAATAAGTATAGGGGAACTTGTTCATACCCTTTCTGTTGTGAAATAGTAGGGTGTGGGAATGGGTTGTGTCAAAGAATTGCTTTCTGATAGCCACTCACATTCTTGGGGAGACTAGTCCTCTTGGGACAAGCTTATTTGCTGCTTACTGCTGTGTCATGCATGATCCCTTCACCCCTCAGTAGCATGGAAGCCTTGTAGTGACCTGTTTATTTCCAACCAGTGCCATATACAACAACTTCTATTCCCACATTCCCACACTTGTCGACGCCCATTATTCCAAGTGCAGACATTTCAGTAGGGAGCCATATCAAACAGCAGTATACCACTGAACTTCATGGGGACTGCATTAGTATGCGCGTTATTACTGTTTCTTTTTTTTACTGTGTATGTATTTGTTTTCTGTTTTAGATGTGTGTCAGTTTGCAGCTATTGAATTCTGATTTCATAGCACAATGTTTGTCACGTTCAAAAATTTTCTGTAGTTTGAACTGCAGTAAGACTTTTGCAAGTAGCATGGAACTGTGGCAAGTGTGTGAACTAAATATGCAAAGTGCAGTAAGTGTGAAAAAAGCTCCAGGCTGCAAGTGATCTTTGATTATGTAGTGGAGATTTTCACATTTCATTGTAGGAATCCCTGATGCAGAGTGATTCAGTTGGAATTAGATACAGATGGGTGTCTGCCAATCCATACCAGAGTTTTGGATGTCCCCAGAGTGGGTGATCCCCTCCCCATTCCACTATGATTACTTTCTCCATCAAAATCATTGCAATGATTTTCAAAGCAATATATACCCTTTCTGGAAATATTTCTCTTAACAATTTATAACAGTCTATTTTGTGTTGTGTTACTTTTATTAGTGATTTGTGATTTTAGTCTTTTTGAACGTAATATACAGGGAATTCTTTTTTAAGACTAACGATATCCCTAGTGAAGATGACTAACGGATGTGTCTGTTGTTGACAGAATCGACCAAAGGACATTAAGCTTCACCACCTATTTTGTTTAGTGGAAAATAGCCTTATTTCTTCTTGTGAACATTGTTTTTTTTTTTTTTTTTTTTTCACTAAGAAACCTTACTGCATTGAGCCTGAAATTTCTGAGCTTGATCGAAGAGCAGAAGCTTTTACATTTCTGTCAAGGGACAAACATCTGATCTGTATCTTCTTTTTTTGAAAGTGCCTTCTTCCAGCAGCACAGAAAAGTTAAGAACTACTAAAAAATGAAGAGGCCCAGAAAATTAGTTACCAGACAAAATATTCAGCCATTGCACCTAAAGCTTTAGAGGCTCTCAGTTCCATGAAGGCCTGAGGTCCTAGAGCGGCTTAATTTTTTTTCTGCCCTAATCTGCTGTTCCTAATTTTTCTTCTTCTCTTTCATTGTCCATTTGTCAACAGTGGTGTGGCAGCATCTAGGCTGCTTCCCATGCCTCCACAGACAATTTGGCTGCATTACATCCAGATATCCATAGCTTTGCCATCACTGTTGGCCAGTACTTATTGGCACTTGAGAAGGAAGGCTCTCTGGTCCTGTCGCTGTTTTGTTTAGGAGCCAGTAGCTCTCATCAAGTTACTTCAGCTCAGGGCAAGAAAATCAGGCTGACAGAATGTCCTGTTTTTTTCCAGTTCAGTCAAGCTTCTGTCCTAGGAAGGTTTGTCTCACAGACTCTAGTAATACTTGATTATAGCTGTTATGTTGAAGAATGCTTTACTGCATGTTAAAGACCAGTGCCATGTTGCCCTCTTCTGTTGCATCCTCCAGCTCTGAAATCTTGCTGCCCATGAAAAGAAAAGGGGACCCTTCGGTGGAACAGTTGTCCAGCTCAGATGTTTGTGATGAAGACAACAGCAAGATCTCACATACTCGAACAGCAAGATCTCATACTCTACCATACTGAAGTGTAAAGTTAATGAGCAGAAATCTGTTGTCTGAGCTTTCCCTTCCTGTTTGAATTTAGTAAGAGAACATGTGGGTCAAAGTGCTGTGAGGTACCTTGAGCTACTAGGAATTGAGAAATGCAGATCAAATGCTGTTCTTTACTTTTTACAAGCATTTGACAATTCCCTTGAAAAGGTGAGATCAGGTTTTACAGAGTGGAAAAAAAGTTAAAATATCTGTAGAAAATTCTTGTAGCAGACCCAGTGGTAATTTGTTTAGATGTCATTTGGGGTCTGTGGTAGACTCTACAGCCTACTGAATGGTAAAGCAGGTTGCTTAATATGCTTGGAAAAAAAAAGAAACAAAAAAAAAAAATCTAAATTTACACTTTGGCACTGTAGGCATCAAAGCCATCCACTGCTAGACTTATGAATATTTACCTTTAAATGCTAAGGAGCCAGCTACGGTAATTAGTGTGCAATGTTGTACACAACTGATTGTAGGAAAAAATTGGTTGGACTATAGATCCTATGAAGGTTAAACACAATTATTCACTTTGTATGCTATTTCTTTGTCCTGCTGACTTGATAAGACCCACATTATGTTTGCCTTACAAACACAAGATGCAGGGTTTGAGTCTCACAAGGGATAATTGGCTAGGCCTACAGTGGCTCGCAAGGGCAGTTAGCCTAGTACTAACCTATAAACCTATTACTAGAATTGAAATTGCCTAGACATAGTTATGGCCTTGCCTGAGTTTAATTCTGGTGGCTGCCAAAAAAGCAGTTACTAGAAAATGCAAATCTAAGTCTAAACCAACGGTACTAGAAGTAGTGAATATAGTAGCAGTGATAAAACAACTGGAAGTGGGATCTTTAGAAAACGCTAGGAGCAAATTACATAGAAAAAAATGCTAGTTTTGGAAGTAATAGTACATGCAGAATAATGTTTTGAATGAAGAAGAATGAGTTTTAAGGGAAGGTAGTAATTGAATGGCTTTGTAATGTGTGACTTGACAAGGACTGGCTAGATTGTAAGTGATGCGTAACGTTTTGCAACTGAAAGTATGTCATTATAGTTTGTTTTTATTTATAGAAACGTATGACTGTAATTTGATAAAGATGTTTCTTGTTTATATGTAAAAAAAAAAAAAAAAAAAGACCCACATGTTCCCCTACCAAAAAATCATCAAACAGAGGATATGGCAGAAGGCATTTCAGATACAGCCTTTAAGAAGAGATTGATTAAATTAACTCAGACCACAACAGAGGAGGAGGAGGAAAACATGCTGTGTCAGGTATGGGTACGTGCTAATGCAGTGCCTTGGGTACAGTAGTCATAAGACATATGTGACTAAGAATCCAGCCCCTACTGAGGGCAGTAAGTGAACAAAGGACATATTCTTATTGCTTGCATGGATAAATGCCTGCCTTTTGGGCCTTCTTTCTGTCAGTCTAAAAAGTTAGAAAGAAAAGACAAAACTGCAAACTGTAAAACAGATGCTCTTCTTTCCACTTCTTAAGTATACTATGAATTTTATTACAAAGCGGTGGCCTTTTTTACAGAAAACAGTCACATTCTGGACAAGTAAAACAGAAAAAGGACTTTGACAAATGGTCATGGAGAAGGAGAAGAGGCAAGGATAGGCAGCAGAGAAGCAAAGGTAATGGGTCCTCTCTCTCCCTGGAGAGTGACTCCCCACCAATTACTGATGTTTGAAACATTAGTTGCAAGCCTTAATGACCCAGTATTCCACAAAGACAAGAGTTTCATTAAAGAATAGACCTTTTGTACCTAAAGTAGTTTCAAAAATAGCCATGAATCAGACCAATCAACTATAGGGATGTTTCCCCCAGTCGTAGAATATAGGGAAGATGGTATTCTGTGCACAGACAACTTTGTATTGTCTGCAGAGAACTACTCAAATACTGAATAACTGTTTGATGCCCCCCCCTTAGAACACGGTTGCATTATTTCAGTACTTGTGACCTATCTTGCCAGTGGTAATCATTCTCTCCAAAATTAACATTTTTAAAAAGGCATCCTTCACATGAATCCTTTTAGAAAGGCTGTACCACTTTCCAGTGATCTGAACATTGTTCTGGAGAAGCATACTTCCCCCTTTTGTACCAGCAGCTTCAACTTCACTAAAATTCTTTACCTGGAAAATAGTCCTATTGGTTGCTTTTACCTCTACCAGATGTTTTTTTTATTGCAAGCTCTGATGGCTATGCTACCCTTCCTTATCATTCATAATGACAGAGCCCTTAAGGGCTAACCCCTCCTTTATGCTCATAGTAGTAAATGATCTGCCACTGAACCAATCTGTCCATTTGCCAACCTTTTTCCCTCTACCAAACAAAGGTGAGAGGCACCTCCAGTCCCTGGATGTACATACGCAGCAAAGATTCTACCTAAACAAAACAATTCAGGAAGACTGATCAACTCTTTGTTTCCTTGTAGGAATATTAGTTGGGAAGCCCTGTTTCTAAAGACATCTCCAACTGAATTTTCAAGTCCTTTACCATCTGTTACACTTTCCATGGTAAGACCCTGCCAACTAGAGTGAAGGTTCACTCCACTAGAGCAGCCTCTTCTTTTGGTGCCTTCTTCAAAGGCATTAATTCCAGATCTATCCCATAAGCTGCCAGCTAGAATTTAGTGCACACTTTAAGCATTACATAGTAGGTGCAGTTTCCAGATTTAGGACCGCCTTCGCTAGTGATGTCCTGTTAAGACTGCTATCACTCCTATCTGTAATCCTTCCGCCTTCAGAAACTGCTCTGGAAATCACCTGCAAGTATTGGAGTACTGCAACAGTGATCTAAGGAAGGACATAGTACAGTTATGTAAGAACTTACCATAACAGTAGATGTCCTACTGGTCACTGTTGCAGTATTGCTGCCTCCCTTCTTACCCCATTCTTCTCTCTTCCAGTGCTATGTGGACTAAGGTGGGCAGTTGTATTCTTTCTCCAGTCAGTTTGATTTCTTTTTTTTACTTAGTACATTCAAGTTTGCTCCAGACAATGCCGCAGTGGTACGGCGGTAGCATTGTTACCTCACAGCAAGAGGTTCTGCCGTTCGATTCTCAGCTGGGCTTGGGAGTGCCTTCTGTGTGGAGTCTGCAAGTCCTCCCCGCGGTTGGGTAGTGTTCGAAAGACATGCGTGCGTAAATGGGCGTGCCTTTGTTGAAGGTTGGGCGTCGAGCTGGCACCTCGCAGATTCATAAAAATCTACTGCCAATCATTAGCAGACCGGAGTTCTGCTGTGGCGACCCCTTACTGGGAAAAGCCGAAAGACAGACAACAACATTCAAGTTTCCTCCAAGGTCGTCAGGGAAAGATAGTCCTGAAGGTCTCATGCCTATACTTCTGTGCACGATCCCCCACACTTGTGGATTGTGGTCATACTCTGACTATATTGTGTGTCCAAAGGTTTTTTGGCTTTGGTAGGCCAGATGGATGATAGGGTACCCTTGACAGGATAACACACAAGGGTTGGAATACTGCAGTAGTGATCAGAAGGAGATCTACTGTTGTGGTAAGCTCTTTTGCAGCTGTACGTTTCACCCTCTATCACACTTCCCTTTCTATCCTCTGTCTCTACTCATAAGGTGTATATTGACTTAGTCCCATCTAATGTCAAGCTTATTATGGTATCATTGTAACTTGGTACTTACTCTCTTAACTGTCCTTACATATTAATGATGTCAGGATGTATTTACTCTGTTTGTAAATCATGTGCTCTTATTATGTGAACACTTTGTTGTAATTTTCTGTATCCGAGTTTTGTTTACTACATGCATTGTTTAACTGTGGAGCTTTTCTCCCTGGGCCTCTGCTGGAAAAGGACTTCAGCTCAGACGGACTAACCTGGTCAACAAATGTCAAGTAAGTAAATAAAGAAATAATCAGATAAACCACAGGTGATAGCCAGGTAGTTTAGCGATTTAATGAAACAAAATTCACAATCCACACTATACAATAAGCGCTTTCATCCATCAAGGACTTCTTCAGATTGAATGATGTGATAAAAAAATTACAGCATAAATACTATTGGAAAAACACATGACATTAATAATGATGTAACTTCCTTCTTTTTAAATAGGTGATTTAAAAAGAAGGAAGTTACATCATTGTTAATGTCATAGCCCTTGGGCCTATATAAGCCTATATCAGCCTAGCCAAAAAGGTACCCTGGGTTTTGCCTCCCAAGAAAATTATTTTCCTGTGCCCCTGTCGAGCAGAGCCACAGAAGTGATGCCCGGGGTGAATTTTCTATCTCCCATCAAATCACAAGCTGAAATTCTTTGTATTTATTTTGTTACTTATTTATGCATTTACTTATTAACTGGGATAGAAAAATGATTCATGAGGACCATTTGTAGGCTTAACCCAGGAGAAGAGAGTAGCAGAATAAAGTACAGTAATAACAGAAACAAGCTGTAGAGACAGAAGAAAACAGTAGTAACACGGAAAGCTTCACATAGTTGTAAAACATGGGACTAGTGTTCTTCCTCCGATTATCAGTCAGTAATGAGGGTATCAGGCCTGTGTCTGCAGGTTGGCTCACTTTGAATTGTATGTGCACTTAGCATTTCATTTCCCTTTTTTCTTTACTATGTGTATCAGTAATTTTGCTTGGAGTAAGATTGTTTTTTCTTTGTATTCCAGAATCTTTTGCATTTGACATCAGCAGAACTATAAGGCCAAAGTGAAGAATTTTTCATTTGCAGATACAGTGACAGCACTGCAACAAGTGTACTGCTAGAAGTCTGAGGACACTACATGAATGTAATTGGTGAATTGTTAAGTTCTGTCATGCATTGTAACTATAAAACGTTGCTACATGTTGCTGTGCCAGCTGCAAGGCATTCTGGAATAATGTAGCAAGAGTTAGCATAGAATTAAGATGCTGTGTCTTTGGTGTGGTATGTACTGCAGCAGATAGCAAAGTAACAACATTTTTGTATTTTTATTTTATGGAATATTTTCAGCTTGTTAAGCACTGTGTCTACTTTGACTAGTACCTTGCAAGTGGAATTTGACAGGTTAGAATGGAGCATGGTGGTATGTAGCATTGATTATCTGCATAGCATAGACCAAAATGAAACTTGTGCCGTTTATTTTTAATAGAAAGTTCTCCATAGTGAGCTTGGTCCAAACTACAAATCAGCTGGAGTCCTTTGAAGAGCGTCCTTTTGCTGCTGCATCGATTGGACAAGTTCACAGAGCTAAGATGAAAGATGGGCGAGAGGTGGCTATGAAGATACAGGTAACACCATATTACAATTGAAATGGTATTACAAGTGGTTTTGGTTTTGTCTGACACAGTAAATGGAATTTAAACTGCATAGTACCTTGTATACACTAAAGACTTCTATATTTAAAAGCTTTAAATTCTAAGTTATAACCTATTTTTGCAAAATGGGGACCCTGAAACATTTATGGCCCGAGTATTGTTCCTAATTTTGTAAATGTGCACTAGCAACAAGGCCAAGCAAAAAGCAGCTCTTTTTTCAGAACATCTTGTGCAAATGTGCCTATAGAATTGTGCATTTAATGTAGGTCATGCAGACAGAATTTTCATATTTTTTTCTAAACCGACTTCACCTCCTGGAAGGAGGGAACATTATCTATTGAACTAAAAGTGAAATTGCCAAACTCTTGACTGCCATTGGATTTTAAGTTCTTCAGACTATATATACCTGTTCACTGAAATCGTCACCCAACAGTCTCCATTCTCTTACTTCACATAGTATTATGCTTTATGATGTATGAGGAGTATTAGCTACTAATTTTCTGACTGAGTTGTGCAAATGCATTCATTATTTCTGGACATGGGGCAAGGTCATTTGCACACCTTGCATTAAGTGTCACAGATATGTTGTCACAAATTCCTGGTAAGTTATGAAGATCTTGCCTATCTAGGTGGAAAAGAAAGTGGTATGTTAATTCTGT
Source organism: Protopterus annectens (assembly GCF_019279795.1). Lineage (NCBI taxonomy): Eukaryota > Metazoa > Chordata > Ceratodontiformes > Protopteridae > Protopterus > Protopterus annectens. Next base: position 352,618,303 of record NC_056738.1, read on the forward strand.
CAGAAACATCCCATGTATATTCTACATTGCTAGACTTAACTACATTATAAAGATGGCCTCTGGCATAGCACAGACTTTAGATACTGTCAGCGAGGATTTGATAGCACTGCAGAATGAGATTGAGAGTTGCTGACTATGTTTTTGATTTTGTTTCAGTATCCTGGTGTTGCTCAGAGTATTGACAGTGATGTCCGAAATCTTATGGCTGTTCTCAGCCTAAGTAATGCATTACCAGAAGGTAAGAACCTATTTATTTGTGTTTTATAGATCAGTGGATCAGGGGTTAACAGACTTGTCTGGAAAGGGCAGTTAACAGAATTATAGAGCCTAGTAAGTTACAGCTCTAAGTAAAGAATATCTTGGCTATTATCTCTTCTTGAGAAAGTCATTGTGTTCACATAGTAATATTGTTTGTGGAATTTTTGGAGGGTAATTAATCTGGTAAGTAAATGTGTCTGCTGGAGGAAGTGTGTGTGACACTTGTTTGTTGTGAGGTTTTGTATTGAGAGTTCTGCATACCGTTCGTATTTAGGCATAGTGTATTGGATTTAACAACATCACTAAAATTTAATGGACTAAAGCAGATCCTTTAGGCTGTCTGCAACTTCTACTCATATACGGTTCATGGGAAGATGTTCTTCGTGTTTCACTGTTGCAGTAATTACATTTGGGTAATCTGCTGGCAGGTTGCCCTCGGTCAGCCTGAATAACAAAGTCTTGGGTCCTGCGTCAGTTGCTGTCCCTTCTTCCATGACGTCAGGTCGTCAGGGGTATAAAACATGCAGCCGACACCATTTTCATCAGTCTTTCTTGCCGCACAGTCCCGAAGCAGAAGCAGTTCACAAGTGCCGGTTAGCCGACTCCTGAAATTTTCGTTTTCGAGTTTCAGAACCAAAGTCTTCAACCTAAAGCACTTTTTTCTTGCTCCTTACCAGTGTCAGTAAAAGTTAGTAATTGTATTACTTGTGGGAAGCAAATACCTCATAAAGATTTTCATTTGTACTGTACTCCTTGCCTAGGCCCTGACCACAACGTGCCTTGCTGTCGGTTTTGTGCTAAATTTAATCCACGCACTATTAAGTGTCAGTATATTTTTGCATCAAAATATTTTGGCTCAAGATTAACTATCCAGAAATGTTGTCAATTAGCAATCCGCCTACCAGAATACCTAAAAAATGCAAAGAAAAAGAGACAGACTGTCTGTCCAAAACCGACAGACGAAGCTTCTCGTAAGCCAGTTGCTAGTTCGCCGGTACTCAGTGAGAAGATCCTTTAGGCTGTCTGCAACTTCTACTCGTATACTGTTCATGGGAATTTACTAGGCATGTGGTCTAGGAGACTATTGAGGAGCCTGTCCCAGTTTCTCAATTGCTGCCAAGAAATGTTTGCACACAGTTGGCAAATGGAAGCTGAGGGATTAAATCCTGGACTACAGAAAACATCTTATAACCTTATTCTGTTTTAACTGTCAGACAAAGCATAGAGAAGCTTTCTTTTTAAAGGAAGAGTAACAAAGGTTGTAAAAGGGAGAAATGAAAAAAGAATAGTTAATAAATCAGGAAAGGTGTTTAGATTTTTTTGTAGTTTTTTTATTTTTAAGAAGGTTCCCCTAGAACCAAAAGACAAAGCTAGAAAGAAAGAGGGTTACAAGCACTTGTCAGTGCTGTATGTTTGGCTTGCACTGGACATTCAGTTTAGCAATAATGATTACACATGCATGGTCCATAAAAAAATGGAAAAAAAAGTTGTCCTAACTAAAATGGTAATCCTTCCATAAATTCAAAATATTCTGTTTCATGAGGTGCAAGGGTGACTGACTTATTTGTAGTCAGAGTTTTTAACATTCTTGCCTATGTGTGGTATTGACTCTAAGTCAGTCAGTGAACACCATCTTAACATTTGCTGCATGGAATATATTTTAGGATTCTAATATTTCTGTTTAATCCTCAGACATGTGATTAGCATCTATTATAAATGTATTGGAAGCATCCGTCATGAACACAGTATTTGATTTGAGCCTTTGTAGTTGTTCAGTGAGGGAATTTTTATTCCTGTATATTTTTTTTTTTATGAAATTCCAACTAAAAAGGGGGAATGAAGTAGTCATCAATGCATTTTTTTAAATTTTTTTTCTGTTTTTAGACGTGTTTATAAAAAACCCCCTTTAAACAATTGGGGTTTCCCCGAAAAAGTTTTTAAACCTGCCAAAAATTTTTAAAAGGGGGGTTTTTTTAAAAAAAGTTATATTTTTAAAAAATTTAGAAACAAGTTCCCGAATTTTTTTTTAAAACTTGCCCGATTCTGGTATAAAAAAAACATCAAAAAAAAAAAAGTGCTTGGACTACAGTAAAAATTTTTAAAAAAATAGAATATACAAAAAAAAATTCTTTTGTTTTTGTTCGGTTTTTTTGCCCCATTTTGAAGTCTTTTAATCCCCAATGTTTTCTTTTTCACTTGATATTTCCTTTTAAAAAAGGAATTGGCATGCAGTCGAAAGCCAGTTATAGCTGCCAATTGAACTTTAAGAGTAGAAGGAGATGAACCTTGCATGAAAGAGTTCAGCTAGAAAATCAAGCAACCATATGGATGGGAGCAGTGAAAGCGATCTAAGTCCCTTCCCTTGAGCCCAATAGGCTAAACGCTTCCCCACTTTACTCAGATGATAAATCTTCGAAAGGGAAGATTTATGGGAGCTAGTTACAAAATATCTCTCGAACAGAGTGAGATGATATTCTGGAGGAAGCTCATTGGCTAAGGTTGCTGGAACTGGAGGAACCAAGCAGTGAGGTTCAGAGAGGGGAGGGAGCTGATGTAATTGACCCCGACTGATGGATCAAAAAGATCTGGGAATCAGGGTCCAGATGCCAAGGTTGCTCCAACAGAAATTCGATGCAGTGCGGGGAACCAAAACCTGTCGAGGCCAGTAAGGAGCAATGAGGATCAACGAGGCCTTCTGGAGCTTATAGCTTTCTTGTATAACTTGAGAGGATTAGTGGGAAGGAGGAATGCATACAGAAGTCCCTGGGCCAAACTTGGACTAGAGCCTGCTCTCTGCTGGGCTGGCTCTGGTAACGGGAATAGGGTGAAATAATCTCTGCACTTGCTGCTTTGGGAGTAGCAAAGATCGCAGAGCAAGGCTGACTCCCACTTGAGAAAAAATTTCTCTCACAACAGAGTCTTTCAGAGACCACTGCGTGAGGCATGAGAATAGCTGTGCCTCAACTTGTCCGCGGTGATTTGATTGGACTTCCGGGGATGTAAAGTGCTTGCTATCAGGAAACCGCTGAGGAAGAAATAAGCTCATTGCCACAGTCTGAGTGCTTCTAGCATAGGGATAGGGACCTGGTTCCGCCTTTGTTTGTTGATATACCACACTACAGACATATTGTCCGGTCTGGATTGCTATCGCTCCCAAGCGGAAGAGAGTCTGAAGGGCTTGCAACGCTAAAAAGCACTGCTCTCATCTCTAGAACATTTATGTGCAAGTGGCATCTGTCTACTGTTGCCATGTGCTCCTGAACAGTTCTGCCCTGACAATGCCCCCACCCGATCAGGGGAGGCTCCGTTGTCAGAGTAGCAACCGGAGAGGGAAGGAACAAAGGTCTTCCCCAACAAGAGCGGAGGGGAAGACATCCACCACAGAAGATGATTCTTGCATGTTTGCGTAATCATAATGGCGTGGGACATCGGAAGTTGCTGGTATGACCATTGTGTGAAGAGCATCCATTGAAGGATTCTCCTGTGGAATCTGGCTAATGGAAGCAGAGGAATGGCAGCCGCCATAATCCCCAAAACTTTCAGAACTAACCTGGCTTTGACTCTGTTGCTGCTGAAGATATTTTAGCAGACCAGTTTGTGTATGTCTGCTATTCTCTGATATGTTAGTCTCAAGACATGTTGACTGTGTCTAGATTTGCGCCTATGAAGGTAATAGGCACGACAAGGCGACAAAACAGACTTTTCGCAATTTATTGAAATGCCTAAGTTTAGACAAATGCGAAAGGTGTAGTCCCTGGCCAGAAGAAGAAGATGCTTGGTGGGAGCTGTGAGGAGCCAGTCGTCCAAATATGGAAAGACCTGGAATCCTTGACGTCTCAGGTGAGAAGCTACCACTGCCATGCATTTGGTAAACACCCGGGCGGCAGTGGTGAGACCAAAGGGCCAGGGCCCTGAATTGAAAATGACTGGTTCCCAGCCTGAAGCGGAGGAATCTTCTGGAGCGTCTGTTCATTTTTATGTGATAGTACGCATCCTGAAGGTCTAAAGAGCACATCCAGTTTTCCTTTCCCAATAGGGGAAGGATGGACTGTAGCGTGACCATCCGAAATCTTGTTTTCTTGACCGACTTGTTCAAGATACTGAGATCCAAAATTGGTCTCCAGTGCCCTGTTTTCTTTGGAACTAAAAAGAACCTGGAGTAGATTCCGGATCCTTGCTGGTCTGCTGGAACTGGCTGTATTGTTTTGTAAGCAGCTTTGAAATTTCCAAAGCTGCGATATCCCTTTGAGCGGGTGGAACATCTGAAGGATTTTTGATTGGTTTGGAATCGAACGAAGGGAATGAAATAGCCTTCGGAAATGATGGACTGTACCCACTTGTCTTGAGTTAGGGATAGCCAGGCTTCTGGGTACAGTGACAATCTTCCCCCGACTGCCTCTGAAGGTGGACAGTCGGGCAACACCTCAGGGATGCTGAAAGGGCTTGTCGGAAAAGGATTCTCGATTGCCCTGGTTCTCTTGGACCCTCTGCCTCTGGGGCGGCGTCTACCATTATTGTTCCCTCCTCTGCCTCTGGAGGGGAACCGACTCTGTCGTCAGGCAAATTCCCTTGAGATTGTTTGGGAACCACATTTTCCCACTTTTCTGGCCTTTGGGGTAAGGCCTAGAAGGAGTAGAAAAACGGACTCCGACGGCAGAAAGAGTCTTGCCATCCGTCTCGCACCTAGTCAAGGTTTATTTCACTTGAGGACCAAAAAGACATGATCCATCAAGCGGGGAATTAGTGAGCGGCGTTTTAAAGGGGTCCATAAGTTGCATAGCCGCATCCAGGCATGCCGGCGTAAGGCCACACCTGTCCCTGCGGCCCTGCTCGCTCCATCAGCCGCATCTGAAAGGAGCGCATGGAGGAGTTAGCTATAGAATTCAGGGTAGCCAGCTGGAGTGTTCATCTTGTCCTGAAAACCGCAGCTGTAGGATCCTTCAACATGTCACTCGCTTCTTTGAACCAAGTCCTTTGAAGGCGAGGTAAAATGGCATAGGTAGTTCAGCCGAGCGCATTGCAAAGGTCGCGGACGAGAACATCCGCTTCCCGTACCTGTCCATAGACCTAGATTCCTTGTTAGGTGGATGGACAGGCACCGAAGGATCAGCTAGTTCCTTCTTAGTGGCAGCAGCTACCACCATAGCATCCACAGAAACTCCCTTGGTCAGAAATTGTTTATCTGCTGGTGCCGTGATAAATTTGGAGGGTCTCCTGGGGATGGGGTCCACTGAATCAGGAGCCGTCCATGCCTTTTTTGCTACCACCTGCATGAGGGGGTCAAAGGGGGGGGGGGACACCCAGGAGGTGGAAGGGCGAGAGCCAAACGCCTCAAGGTACACAGATTCATCCTCCGAAGGGTTAAGGGCTGGCCAATTTCCCCTCTGTTTGAGGATTTCTAGAATGTCTGCAAAGGAGACATCTTCAGAAGGGGAACGGGGGAAACCCTCGGAATCCTCTAAATCTGTGTCAGAGGTGACAGACTCAGGTGAGTCTGTGTGTTTCCTCTTACACTTTCTCTTCCTAGGGGGCTCTTCTGCCAATTCAGGAGAGGCCTCAGAAGAGGATGAGATCCCCACAGGGGATTCCTGAAGAGCTGGCTCTCTGCGGTCTGGGATGAGGGAGTGAGTAGACATGACCTGAGGCATCAAGAGGAGGGGCGGACGGAGCCGACTGTGGAGTTGAACCAGGTTCCAACACGCTCCGCATGACCTCGAACGCACCCCTGTCAGGCAGAGCCAGAGGTCCCCGCTCCGAAAAGCTGAGGACCCCCCTCGGCACCGACAGTGATGGCTCCGAGGCCGATGTCGGAGCCGAACTCACCAGCGCCGAAGCACCGAGAGGGAGAGCGGGGTCGGACAAGGGTCCGATGCCACTCACCCCTTCGGAGCCGATGAGGGAAGTCCGGCACCGAGATTCTTCCAAGGAAGAAATCTGAGCCGACGACGGAGCCGAAGACATTTGTATCGGCTCCGACGCTACCACAGTCTCTGTTCCGAAACGCCCCGGCTCCGAGCTCAAAGGAGTCTGAGGAGGAACATAATGAGGAACAGGGTCAGGCATCGACTGATGAGTCGGGCTCTGAAGCATTTGGGCCAGTGCCTCGGACTTAAGAAGTCGACTCACTACCCTCTGAAGGTCATGGTCCGAAAGCCTCGATGACCTAGAGGAGTGAGATCTATGGCTCCGTTCAGACAGCAAGGGAGACGCTGGAGCCGAATGAACGGAGCCAAGGGAAGGTGACCTAGACCTCTTATGTCGGCTCCGATGGTCTGGTTGGAGCCGACACAGGAACTTCCAGTGCCTCGGCTCCAGCCGGAGCCGAGGAAACCACAGAAACTGCAGTCTGAGACTCATCGGCTCCAGCCGGAGCCGATGCAGGCGGAGGTTTCGAAGCCTTAGGCCTCGACTCAGAAGCTGGAGCCGAGGACCTGGAAGCCTTAGAGGGTTTGCCCGAAGTAAGGGAACCCTCAGGCTTAAGTAAACCTCTCAAAATAAGTTTATTTTTTCTTTCCTGCAGGACTCTGGGGCTGAAGCCATGGCATACAGCACAATTCCACTAAAGTAAGGAAATATGAGAAACTTAGTTAAGAAAAGGGATTTAAACTAGTTCAGATAGACTGATTTAATAAACTGACCTGAGCCGGTAGAAAAACAACACCTCGATAGCTGTAGCGGCAAATGAGATCTGAGGTAATACCGCCTAGCATTGTGGGATATAGGGGGAGCCTCGAGCCGGTGGAACCAACTCTCGAGCTTTTAGAGTGGCCGAGTCGGAGCCGAGGTCGGCTCCGAACCCATCCAGCAAGAAAGAAGGCGAGAAGAAGACAACGAACATGGAACGTTACGGTAAGAACATAACTTCTATTTTCTGTGGTTTCCTCGGCTCCGGCTGGAGCCGAGGCATTGGAAGTTCCTGTGTCGGCTCCGACCAGACCATCGGAGTCGACATCTAGAAAGAGGTCTAGGTCACCTTCCCTTGGCTCCGTTCATTCGGCTCCAGCGTCTCCCTTGCTGTCTGAACGGAGCCTTAGATCTCACTCCTCTAGGTCATCGAGGCTTTCGGACCATGACCTTCAGAGGGTAGTGAGTCGACTTCTTAAGTCCGAGGCACTGGCCCAAATGCTTCAGAGCCCGACTCATCAGTCGATGCCTGACCCTGTTCCTCATGTTCCTCCTCCGACTCCTTTGAGCTCGGAGCCGGGCGTTGAACCGAGACTGTGGTAGCGTCGGAGCCGATACAAATGTCTTCGCTCCGTCGTCGGCTCGATTTCTTCCTTGGAAGAATCTCGGCGCCGGACTTCCCTCGTCAGCTCCGAGGGGTGAGTGGCATCGACCCTTGTCCGACCCCGCTCTCCCTCTCGGTGCTTCGGCGCTGGTGAGTTCGGCTCCGACATCGGCCTCGGAGCCATCACTGTCGGTGCCGAGGGGGGTCCTCAGCTTTTCGGAGCAGGGACCTCTGGCTCTGCCTGACAGGGGTGCGTTCGAGGTCATGCGGAGCGTGTTGGAACCTGGTTCAACTCCACAGTCGGCTCCGTCCGCCCCTCCCTCTTCGTGCCTCAGGTCATGTCTACTCACTCCCTCATCCCAGACCGCAGAGAGCCAGCTCCTCAGGAATCCCCTGTGGGGATCTCATCCTCTTCTGAGGCCTCTCCTGAATTGGCAGAAGAGCCCCCTAGGAAGAGAAAGGGTAAGAGGAAACACATAGACTCACCTGAGTCTGTCACCTCTGACACAGATTTAGAGGATTCCGAGGGTTCCCCCCGTTCCCCTTCTGAAGATGTCTCCTTTGCAGACATTCTAGAAATCCTCAAACAGAGGGGAAATTGGCTAGCCCTTAACCCTTCGGAGGATGAATCTGTGTATCTTGAGGCGTTTGGCTCTCGCCCTTCCACCTCCTGGGTGTCCCCCCCTTTGACCCCCTCATGCAGGTGGTAGCAAAAAAAGGCATGGACGGACGGCTCCTGATTCAGTGGACTCCACCCCCAGGAGACCCTCCAAATTTATCACGGCACCAGCAGATAAACAATTTCTGACCAAGGGAGTTTCTGTGGATGCTATGGTGGTAGCTGCTGCCACTAAGAAGGAACTAGCTGATCCTTCGGTGCCTGTCCATCCACCTAACAAGGAATCTAGGTCTATGGACAGGTACGGGAAGCGGATGTTCTCGTCAGCGACCTTTGCAATGCGTTCGCTGAACTACCTATGCCATTTTACTCGTCTTCAAAGGGACTTGATCAAAGAAGCGAGTGACATGTTGAAGGATCCTACAGCTGCGGGTTTTCAGGACAAGATGAACACTCAGCTGGCTACCCTGAATTCTATAGCTAACTCCTCCATGCGCCTCCTTTCGTATGCGGCTGATGGAGCGAGCAGGGCCGCAGGGACAGGTGTGGCCTTACGCCGGCATGCCTGGATGCGGCTATGCAACTTTGCGGACCCCTTTAAAACGTCGTTCACTAATTCCCCGTTTGATGGATCATCTCTTTTTGGTCCTCAAGTGAAAGAAACCTTGACTAGGTGCGAGACGGATGGCAAGACTCTTTCTGCCGTCGGAGTCCGTTTTTCTACTCCTTCTAGGCCTTTCCCCAAAGGCCAGAAAAGTGGGAAAATGTGGTTCCGCAAACAATCTCAAGGGAATTTGCCTGACGCACAGAGTCGGTTTCCCTCCAGAGGCAGAGGAGGGAACAATAATGGTAGACGTCGCCCCAGAGGCAGAGGGGGTCCGCAGAACCAGGGCAATCGAGAAACCTTTTCCGACAAGCCCTTTCAGCATCCCTGAGGTGTTGCCCGACTGTCCACCTTCGGAGGCAGTCGGGGGAAGATTGTCACTGTACCCAGAAGCCTGGCTATCCCTAACTCAAGACAAGTGGGTACAGTCCATCATTTCCGAAGGCTATTTCATTCCCTTCTTGCATTCCAAACCAATCAAAAAAATCCCTTCCAGATGTTCCACCCGCTCAAAGGGATATCGCAGCTTTGGAAATTTCAAAGCTGCTTACAAAAAGAGCAATTCAGCCAGTTCCAGCAGACCAGCAAGGATCCGGAATCTACTCCAGGTTCTTTTTAGTTCCAAAGAAAACAGGGGACTGGAGACCAATTTTGGATCTCAGTATCTTGAACAAGTCGGTCAAGAAAACAAGATTTCGGATGGTCACGCTACAGTCCATCCTTCCCCTATTGGGAAAGGAAAACTGGATGTGCTCTTTAGACCTTCAGGATGCGTACTATCACATAAAAATGAACAGACGCTCCAGAAGATTCCTCCGCTTCAGGCTGGGAACCAGTCATTTTCAATTCAGGGCCCTGCCCTTTGGTCTCACCACTGCCCCCCGGGTGTTTACCAAATGCATGGCAGTGGTAGCTTCTCACCTGAGACGTCAAGGATTCCAGGTGTTTCCATATTTGGACGACTGACTCCTCACAGCTCCCACCAAGCATCTTCTTCTTCTGGCCAGGGAGTACACCTTTCGCATTTGTCTAAACTTAGGCATTTCAATAAATTGCGAAAAGTCTGTTTTGTCGCCTTGTCGTACTATTACCTTCATAGGCACAAATCTAGACACAGTCAACATGTCTGCGAGACTAACAGATCAGAGAATAGCAGACATACACAAACTGGTCTCGCTCCTCTTCAGCAGCAACAGAGTCAAAGCCAGGTTAGTTCTGAAAGTTTTGGGGATTATGGCGGCTGCCATTCCTCTGCTTCCATTAGCCAGATTCCACATGAGAATCCTTCAATGGATGCTCTTCACACAATGGTCATACCAGCAACTTCCGATGTCCCACACCATTATGATTACGCAAACATGCAAGAATCATCTTCTGTGGTGGATGTCTTCCCCTCCGCTCTTGTTGGGAAGACCCTTTGTTCCTTCCCCTCCGGTTGCTACTCTGACAACGGACGCCTCCCTGATCGGGTGGGGGGGGCATTATCAGGGCAGAACTGTCCAGGGCACATGGCAACCAGACGAATGCCACTTGCACATAAATGTTCTAGAGATGAGAGCAGTGCTTTTAGCGTTGCAAGCCCTTCAAGACTCTCTTCCCTTGGGAACGATAGCAATCCAGACGGACAATATGTCTGTAGTGTGGTATATCAACAAACAAGGCGGAACCAGGTCCTATCCCTATGTCGAGAAGCACTCAGACTGTGGCAATGGGCGATTTCTTCTCAGCGGTTTCTGATAGCAACGACATCCCGGAAGTCCAATCAAATCGCGGACAAGTTGAGCAGAGCTATTCACATGCCTCACGAGTGGTCTCTGAAAGACTCTGTTGTGAGAGAAATTTTTCTCAAGTGGGTCAGCCTTGCTGCGATCTTTTGCTACTCCCAAAACAGCAAGTGCAGAGATTATTTCACCCTATTCCCGTTACCAGGCCAGCCCAGCAGAGATGCTCTAGTCCAAGTTTGGCCCCGGGGACTTCTGTATGCATTTCCTCCCTTCCCACTAATCTCTCAAGTTATACAGAAAGCTATCGCTCAGAAGGCCTCATTGATCCTTACTGGCCTCGACAGGTTTGGTTCCCCTTTCTGCATCAATTTCTGTTGGAGCAACCTTGGCATCTGGACCTAGTTCCAGATCTTTTGATCCATCAGTCGGGTCAGTTAAATCGCTCCCTCCCCTCTCTGAACCTCACTGCTTGGTTCCTCCAGTTCCAACCTTAGCCAGGCTTCCTCAAATATCTCACTCTGTTCGAGATATTTTAATAGCTTCCCATAAATCTTCCACTCGAAGATTTATCTGAGTAAGTGGAAAGCGTTTGCCTATTGGGCTCAAGGAAGGGACTTAGATCCTTTCACTGCTCCCATCCATATGGTTCTTGATTTTCTAGCTGAACTCTTTCATGCAGGTTCATCTCCTTCTACTCTTAAAGTTCAATTGGCAGCTATAAATAACTTTCATGTGGGCATTTCAGAGTCTGCCATAATGTCCCACAAGCTTTGCAAAGCCTTTTTGAAGGGAGTTTTCTACTCAGACCTCCTATAAGAAATCCTCCTCCTCCTTGGGACCTTAATTTAGTTCTCAGTTCTTTGATTCTCCCCCCTTTCGAACCTGCAGCTTCCTGTTCTTTGAAATTGCTATCATGGAAGACTCTCTTTCTGGTAGCTATTACTTCAGCTAGAAGAGTTTCAGAACTTCAGGCACTCAGCTGTCGACCACCATATCTGTTGTTCCACAAAGACAGGGTATCCTTACGAACCAACCCGTCCTTTTTACCTAAGGTAACCTCTGCTTCTAACCTAAATCAAAGCATTGACCTTCCTGTGTTCTTTCCAGAATATTCTAATAGGTCTGAACAAAAATTGCATTGGCTAGATGTTCATAGTCAGTTAAGGTACTATTTGGATAGAACCAAACAATTCAGAGAATCTGACCAGCTGTTTGTCTCTTATGCAGAAGGCAGAAAGGGACTTTCTGTTTCCAAGGTATCACTATCTAGATGGCTAACATCTCTAATTTCCATTGTCTATGAAATAAGACACCAAAAGCTGCCTAACAAACCTAAAGCCCATTCCACCAGAGCTTTGGCTACTTCTATAGCCTTCAAGACAGACTGCCTATTGACACCATTTGTGCAGCGGCTACTTGGGCTACTCCTCACACTTTCATTTCTCATTACAAGTTGGATTTAGTTTCTAGACATAGAGCTAACTTTGGTTCCACTGTTCTCAAGAGTCTGTTCGATAGGCCACCGGGACAAGGTGCTAGGGACGCGGTCCCATCCAGCAAGAATGAAGGCGAGATTGACAACTTAACATATAGAAGTTATGTTCTTACCATAACGTTCCATGTTAGTTGTCTTCTTCTCTTCTTTCTTCGTCCCACCCTCCTTCCCCTAGCCTGGACAGACCTAGAGGAGTTTGATTTTGACCTCTCTTTCTACCACCTCTATTGTACATAGGTATATGTTTTGTACATATATTCCTTCTTCAGGTTTTCAGGTCACCTTCTTCCATTCCCTTTGTAGAGGTGGATTCTTTCTCTTTCCAGTGGTTCTGGAGTTATTTTTGGCTGGGCACAGCTTACAAACGAGATCTGAGGTAATACCGCCTAGCATTGTGGGATATAGGGGGAGCCTCGAGCCGGTGGAACCAACTCTCGAGCTTTTAGAGTGGCTGAGTCGGAGCCGAGGTCGGCTCCGAACCCATCCAGCAAGAAAGAAGGCGAGAAGAAGACAACTAACATGGAACGTTATGGTAAGAACATAACTTCTATTTTTTTAAATAGGTGATTTAAAAAGAAGGAAGTTACATCATTATTAATGTCATAGCCCTTGGGCCTATATAAGCCTATATCAGCCTAGCCAAAAAGGTACCCTGGGTTTCGCCTCCCAAGAAAATTATTTTCCTGTGCCCCTGTCGAGCAGAGCCACAGAAGTGATGCCTGGGGTGAATTTTCTATCTCCCATCAAATCACAAGCTGAAATTCTTTGTATTTATTTTGTTACTTATTTATGCATTTACTTATTGACTGGGATAGAAAAATGATTCATGAGGACCATTTGTAGGCTTAACCCAGGAGAGAGTAGCAGAATAAGGTACAGTAATAACAGAAACAAGCTGTAGAGACAGAAGAAAACAGTAGTAACACGGAAAGCTTCACATAGTTGTAAAACATGGGACTAGTGTTCTTCCTCCGATTATCAGTCAGTAATGAGGGTATCAGGCCTGTGTCTGCAGGTTGGCTCACTTTGAATTGTATGTGCACTTAGCATTTCATTTCCCTTTTTTCTTTACTATGTGTATCAGTAATTTTGCTTGGAGTAAGATTGTTTTTTCTTTGTATTCCAGAATCTTTTGCATTTGACATCAGCAGAACTATAAGGCCAAAGTGAAGAATTTTTCATTTGCAGATACAGTGACAGCACTGCAACAAGTGTACTGCTAGAAGTCTGAGGACACTACATGAATGTAATTGGTGAATTGTTAAGTTCTGTCATGCATTGTAACTATAAAACGTTGCTACATGTTGCTGTGCCAGCTGCAAGGCATTCTGGAATAATGTAGCAAGAGTTAGCATAGAATTAAGATGCTGTGTCTTTGGTGTGGTATATACTGCAGCAGATAGCAAAGTAACAACATTTTTGTATTTTTATTTTATGGAATATTTTCAGCTTGTTAAGCACTGTGTCTACTATGACTAGTACCTTGCAAGTGGAATTTGACAGGTTAGAATGGAGCATGGTGGTATGTAGCATTGATTATCTGCATAGCATAGACCAAAATGAAACTTGTGCCGTTTATTTTTAATAGAAAGTTCTCCATAGTGAGCTTGGTCCAAACTGGCGAAATCAGCTGGAGTCCTTTGAAGAGCGTCCTTTTGCTGCTGCATCGATTGGGCAAGTTCACAGAGCTAAGATGAAAGATGGGCGAGAGGTGGCTATGAAGATACAGGTAACACCATATTACAATTGAAATGGTATTACAAGTGGTTTTGGTTTTGTCTGACACAGTAAATGGAATTTAAACTGCATAGTACCTTGTATACACTAAAGACTTCTATATTTAAAAGCTTTAAATTCTAAGTTATAACCTATTTTTGCAAAATGGGGACCCTGAAACATTTATGGCCCGAGTATTGTTCCTAATTTTGTAAATGTGCACTAGCAACAAGGCCAAGAAAAAAGCAGCTCTTTTTTTCAGAACATCTTGTGCAAATGTGCCTATAGAATTGTGCATTTAATGTAGGTCATGCAGACAGAATTTTCATATGTTTTTCTAAACCGACTTCACCTCCTGGAAGGAGGGAACATTATCTATTGAACTAAAAGTGAAATTGCCAAACTCTTGACTGCCATTGGATTTTAAGTTCTTCAGACTATATATACCTGTTCACTGAAATCGTCACCCAACAGTCTCCATTCTCCTACTTCACATAGTATTATGCTTTATGATGTATGAGGAGTATTAGCTACTAATTTTCTGACTGGGTTGTGCAAATGCATTCATTATTTCTGGACATGGGGCAAGGTCATTTGCACACCTTGCATTAAAAGTGTCACAGATATGTTGTCACAAATTCCTGGTAAGTTATGAAGATCTTGCCTATCTAGGTGGAAAAGAAAGTGGTATGTTAATTCTGTCAGAAACATCCCATGTATATTCTACATTGCTAGACTTAACTACATTATAAAGATGGCCTCTGGCATAGCACAGACTTTAGATACTGTCAGCGAGGATTTGATAGCACTGCAGAATGAGATTGAGAGTTGCTGACTATGTTTTTGATTTTGTTTCAGTATCCCGGTGTTGCTCAGAGTATTGACAGTGATGTCCGAAATCTTATGGCTGTTCTCAGCCTAAGTAATGCATTACCAGAAGGTAAGAACCTATTTATTTGTGTTTTATAGATCAGTGGATCAGGGGTTAACAGACTTGTCTGGAAAGGGCAGTTAACAGAATTATAGAGCCTAGTAAGTTACAGCTCTAAGTAAAGAATATCTTGGCTATTATCTCTTCTTGAGAAAGTCATTGTGTTCACATACTAATATTGTTTGTGGAATTTTGGAGGTAATTAATCTGGTAAGTAAATGTGTCTGCTGGAGGAAGTGTGTGTGACACTTGTTTGTTGTGAGGTTTTGTATTGAGAGTTCTGCATACCGTTCGTATTTAGGCATAGTGTATTGGATTTAACAACATCACTAAAATTTAATGGACTAAAGCAGATCCTTTAGGCTGTCTGCAACTTCTACTCATATACGGTTCATGGGAAGATGTTCTTCGTGTTTCACTGTTGCAGTAATTACATTTGGGTAATCTGCTGGCAGGTTGCCCTCAGTCAGCCTGAATAACAAAGTCTTGGGTCCTGCGTCAGTTGCTGTCCCTTCTTCCATGACGTCAGGTCGTCAGGGGTATAAAACATGCAGCCGACACCATTTTCATCAGTCTTTCTTGCCGCACAGTCCCGAAGCAGAAGCAGTTCACAAGTGCCGGTCAGCCGACTCCTGAAATTTTCGTTTTCGAGTTTCAGAACCAAAGTCTTCAACCTAAAGCACTTTTTTCTTGCTCCTTACCAGTGTCAGTAAAAGTTAGTAATTGTATTTCTTGTGGGAAGCAAATACCTCATAAAGATTTTCATTTGTACTGTACTCCTTGCCTAGGCCCTGACCACAACGTGCCTTGCTGTCGGTTTTGTGCTAAATTTAATCCACGCACTATTAAGTGTCAGTATATTTTTGCATCAAAATATTTTGGCTCAAGATTAACTATCCAGAAATGTTGTCAGTTAGCAATCCGCCTACCAGAATACCTAAAAAATGCAAAGAAAAAGAGACAGACTGTCGGTCCAAAACCGACAGATGAAGCTTCTCGTAAGCCAGTCGCTAGTTCGCCGGTACTCAGTGAGAAGATCCTTTAGGCTGTCTGCAACTTCTACTCGTATACTGTTCATGGGAATTTACTAGGCATGTGGTCTAGGAGACTATTGAGTAGCCTGTCCCAGTTTCTCAATTGCTGCCAAGAAATGTTTGCACACAGTTGGCAAATGGAAGCTGAGGGATTAAATCCTGGACTACAGAAAACATCTTATAACCTTATTCTGTTTTAACTGTCAGACAAAGCATAGAAAAGCTTTCTTTTTAAAGGAAGAGTAACAAAGGTTGTAAAAGGGAGAAATGAAAAAAGAATAGTTAAGAAATCAGGAAAGGTGTTTAGATTTTTTTGTAGTTTTTTATTTTTAAGAAGGTTCCCCTAGAACCAAAAGACAAAGATAGAAAGAAAGAGGGTTACAAGCACTTGTCAGTGTTGTATGTTTGGCTTGCACTGGACCTTCAGTTTAGCAATAATGATTACACATGCATGGTCCATAAAAAAATGGGAAAAAAAGTTGTCCTAACTAAATAATCCTTCCATAAATTCAAAATATTCTGTTTCATGAGGTGCAAGGGTGACTGACTTATTTGTAGTCAGTAGAGTTTTTAACATTCTTGCCTATGCGTGGTATTGACTCTTAGTCAGTCAGTGAACACCATCTTAACATTTGCTGCATGGAATATATTTTAGGATTCTAATATTTCTGTTTAATCCTCAGACTTGTGATTAGCATCTATTATAAATGTATTGGAAGCATCCGTCATGAACACGGTATTTGATTTGAGCCTTTGTAGTTGTTCAGTGAGGGAATTTTTATTCCTGTATATTTTGCTTTGGGAACTTCATGAATATGTCCAACAGTAAATGCCTAGGGTAGATAGGCAAGGTAGTACAGAACGCTAGGAGTACCAGCTGCTAATTAGCTATTTCTTGTAGACTTTTGTCTACATCTCTGTTTTACAGACTGTGTGTTTATGAGCAAATCACTCAACTTAAAGCAAGGGTTCGGGTTATCCCTGAAAAGTGTTAGTTGCAAATGCGCCACATGCCACTTCCATATATAATAACAGGTGTTTGTTCTTGTGACAGAACACACGTGTGGCATATTTATAAATTTTGCAGTAAACATAGTTCCTTGTTAATTGTTTTTTTCAATACTAATGACACAGTAGTTGCTGAAGCCTCATAAATAAGCAGTGCAAAAATTAAAAAAAAAAAAGTAGCTGTGGTACTACAGTAAAATTATCATTAAATGGAATCAGAGTATACTACAGAAAACAACTGATTACATTTGATCTGGCTGTTTTTCAGACTTATGGTTATATTAAGTGCATTCCCAGTTTTCAGTAAGTCTTGCATCTGAACTCCACAGTGCTTTAAATCTTTGGTCACTAATATAGACCTCATTACCTTGTAATAAAGATCCTAAGTAGCTGTTACAGATTTGCTGTCAGGTGTTTATTGCCTTCATTTACATGTCTTTTGGAACTGCTACTTTAAACTATTTCTTTGTTTTAAGAATGTTTGTCTGCATTGATTCAACTTTGAAATGAATACATTTTGTAGCTTGCACTTCTCAGAGTAAATACATACATCACTGCTGTTTTTAAGTAAAGGGTCTTAAACTGCTGTCCTGTAAGCCATATGTAGTCCTAAAACAGCACAGAAGTGGCCTGCTTACAATTTTGTACCTAAAAGTTGTCATCTGGCCTGCTAAAGGGTTTGGTAATATGGGAACAGTGTCCTGTCAGGAATGATTTCAGAATTTCCTTGAGGTCTCTCATGGATGTTAAAGTTGTGAAAAAGAAAGTGCACAGTACAAGATGGCATCATTCTGTTTCCAGTATCGGCATTGTAGTTATAGATGCTGTTTGGCACATGAAGCATTACATTGGTATTTTTCATGGTGCAGACCTTTTACTTTTAAGTATTTGTGTTTTGTGTGTGTGTGTGTGTGTGTGTGTCTCTACAGAGAAAGTCTGATTTTACTATGTAATTTGCTGTTATGCTTACAATGGCTTTTGGCTGAAGACTTTTGTAATGTAATGCTCCTTAATTGGTTTTGAGAGTTTTGTGTACTTGCCTACAGTATCCTTTCCTAGTTATTTGTAGAAGCAGCAACCGCACATAGTCTGTTTACTAAATCAGTATTCTAAGTTGCCAGATATGGAAATGCTTGTTCCCTGTTGGCAACTGGCAAGCTTTTTCAGCCTGTATTGATCAGTGCTATTCTGTATTACTTAATATTACAGTCCTGCATAAGTGTGTGTTCTGTGTTGTCCTCAAATGTGTTCTAACCAATTATTGCCTACTGCACTGTTATTTTGAGAAAAGACGACTGCATAAGTATGTATTTTACTGTTACTATTATATGATTTCTGCCTAATCCACTACAAGCCCTGAGGTCAGCGGTCCATACATTATAGTCTGTTGAACTTACTCTCTGTCTCAGTCATTGCGCGCTCACTCCACAGACACCACAGGTCCCTTGCAGCCTCTCTAGGTTCCTTTGTACCTCTCCTAACAAGACACATCCACACTCTTGTCAGCTCACGCTCACTCCTCTTACTTTACTGCTCACTGAGGTGTTGTGCACTTTGTAATAACTATCCATATTCCTAACATCATGTATTATCTCTTTTTTACAGCACACTTGGTCTGCCTGTATTATCGCAGCTCCCCCCCCCCCCCACCAGCTGCAACATTGCCAAATAAAACTACTGCTACAGTCTGGTTTCTCCCTAATTATTGCAAGCCAAGAATATCACTTTTTAATAAGGATACTTACCAGAGAGGTCTGCATAGGTGACTGGATGTTTGCAGTTCTTGTTATTAGCAGGTCCTTAATGGTTATGTTTTAAAATTTGTGACTGGTTATTTGCATTTCTTTTTATAGCAGATTTGTTACTTTTACTAGTTATTTTTTAAACATTGTTTTGGCTGGCGTGCACACCTGCAAGGACCCCCACCCCAGGCAACTATAGCTTCATCTCTCTCCACTAGGTGGCACAACTGACAATATACTTGCTGTATCTTGTCCCAAATAAATCTGCCCCTCCCCCCCATTGAATTATTTTAAGGTAAGGCTAGTACCATTTACTTGGTGTATTTTGTCCCCAGATAGATTTGCATTCCTTTGTTTTACTTGTACACCAAGGCCATAAAAGTAGTGATGTTCTTCGTGTTTCACTGTTGCAGTCATCACATTTGGGTTATCTGCCTGCAGGTAGCCCTCAGCTGGCGTGAATACCAGAGTCTTGGGATTTCTGTATCTGATGCTGTCGCTTCTTCCATGACGTCAGGTCGTTAGTGGTATAAAACATGCAGCCGACGTCATTACATCAGTCTTTCTTGCTGTGCGGTGCCCGAAGCAGAAGCAGTTCATAAGTGCTGGTCAGCCGACTCCTGAAATATTCATTTTTCGAGTTTCAGACCTGAAGTTTTCAAAAAGATAAGTACCCCGTTGGGGATCCTTTTTTCTTGGTCTAACCGATGTCAGGAAAAAAATTAATAATTGTCTTGCCTATGGAAAGCAAATACCTCATAGAGATTTTCATTCATATGCGTCACCTGTTTAGGCTCAGACCACGACGTCCCTCGCTGTCGGTTTTGTGCCTTGTTCAACGATCAAACTATTCGTCATTGGGCTATTTTTGTATCTAAATACTTTCTTTCTCGATCTCCATACTCAGAAATGGCTTTAAGCCGTCCGACTACCGATCTTCCAAAAAAAGTAAAGATAAAGACAGAGACGGACCGCATAGGTCCAAAACTGCCCACATAGGTCCAAAACTGCAGACGACGCTTCCGTTAAGCCAGTCGCCAGTCCACTGGTACTCAGTGAGGCGCTTTCCCAGCCCCTGATACCTGCTTCTACAGATTCGCAGGCCTCTGCTGAGACCCATTCGGAGTCCGGTATGCCGCGAGATGCTTCTTCAACTATGGAACCTGTGGATGTCTCTACCTTGGATGGATCTGGAGCCGCAGTGCAGGCACCAGCTTCTGACAGTGTATTCAGGCCTACAGATTTTCATATTAAACTGACGACTTCATTTCAGGCTAAAAATACTGAATTCCTCAGGCCTAAAGCTCGCACTACGCCTAGAAAGCCGACGACCAAAGTGCTTTCTTAGGCCCACATGCCTCAAAAACAAAGTATTAGAATGGCTGAAGACCTTGTTAATTAGGGGAAGCCAGCCTTAAGAGCCTGTAAGAGACCTAGAACTGATTTTCCTTCTGATTCTTCTGTTCAGGAATCTGATATCTCTATTCCTTCTGACTACCAGGATTTACCCTTATCTACTTATGAGGATTCTGATGCAGATGATTCCATTCCCTTACCTGACTCTCACAAATTCCTCTTCAGGAATCCTACTCCGGATCCAGAGACCATTTCCCAAGAACCTAAAAGCATTAAGGCTACTACTGCCAAGAATCCTACCCCTTCTGACAGGGATTCTAGGGCTCTAGACACATGTGGTAAGAAGGTATATACCTCTGCTACTTTGGCTACTAGGGCTTTAAATTCCCAGTTTCATATGTTAGTCTCAGCAACATATTATGGGACTACTTACACAGAAAATGATGTTGATTCCTGACTGTGCTGAACACAAACATTTACAAGAGTTAATGCATTCTGCTGACTAAGTCGGTAAACTTACTTTGCAATGTGTTTTTGATGCTTTAGAAGCATCTTGCAGGGCTGCTGTCACTGGGTCTGTACTTAGAAGGAATGCTTGGCTTAAGGAACAAAACTTGCCAGATCATGTTAAAGCTAAATTACTGGATACATCCTTAAAACAAGACTGCCTTTTTGGCAACAAAGTGGATGAAGTCCTCAAAAGAATGGAGGAAAAAGCTAAATCTATGCAAACTGTTAAAGATTTCTTACAAGTACAGCCACCTAGATTGAGTAGGCACTGGCCTTCAAAGAACTGGTCCTTTCCAGTCCCTTCCAGGCCTTCTAAGTCCAAACCCAGGAGCAGCAGACCACCAAGACTGTGCACAGATCTAAGCAGTGGGGGGTTGCCACTTTCAAAGCAGGGAGTAGTAAACCACCCCCTTATGGAAAAATTGCACAATGACTTATCCTTAACTCTTCCAAGCCTTGCTCAACTACTTGCACCTTTAGGTAAATTTAGAGGAAAGCTCGCCCTGCATGCAAAAAACAGGGAATTCATTACCCAAGACAAATGCGTTTTAAACATAGTTTCCCTAGGATACAGATTCCACTTCCACTCTCTCCCATCCCCAAGTGGATGGCCAGATCTCCCCCCAAAGCAGTGGGCGGAGGCACAAAAACAAGTTCTCTCTCTCCTCAGCATCAAGGCTATTCAACCTGTCCCAGCAGAACAAAGGGGACAAGGTTTCTATTCAAGATTGTTCCTGGTTCCCAGAAAAGAAAACTCCTGGCGTCCCATCCTGAACCTGTCTATCCTCAACACCTTTTTGGTGGTTCCAAAATTCAAAATGCTAACTCTTCAACACCTTCTTATGCTAGCCAAGGATGCCTGGCTGGCAACGCTAGACTTAAAAGAAGCTTATCTGCACATCCCAATAAGGGAATCTTGCAGGAAATACCTATGCTTCAAGGCAGGCTCCATGCACTATTAGTTCTCTGCACTTCCCTTTGGCTTATCTACTGCTCCCAGGGTATTCACAAAGTGCCTAGCTCCAGCCATTGCATTTTGCAGGCAGAGAAATATTCAGATTTACCCATAATTGGACGATTGCCTGATTCAGGCAGAGAGTCAGGACTTACTATTACAGCACCTGGCATTTGTAGAGAGACTTCTAACTTCATTGGGGTACACCATCAGCGAGAAGACATCACACCTATTACCCTGCCAACAGATTGTATTGCTGGGAGCAAGCTTGAACACAACTTCCCAGATGGTATTCCTCACTCCAGAGAAACAAGTTTATTTGACAATCTACTTCAACCTACTGGCCACAAAAACCCAGCTATCTGCAAGGAAAATCCTACAAGCCCTGGAGTTCATGGCCTCTTGCATTCTGTTAATTCCATATGTAAGACTGCATATGAAAAAAACTTCAATGGTATCTAAAAAGTCTATGGTGTCAGCATTCTCAGGACCTGGAAACGATTCCTATCATCCCTTGCCTAAGGGCAGAGTTCCTTTGGTAGGCAGAGGCCTGCAGCCACAACAAGGGACTCCCTTTCACTCTATCCCCTGCCGCCCAAACCCTAACAGACACATCAGACTATGCATGGGGGGCTCACATGGCAGGGCAGTACATTCAGGGCAAATGAAACCCAATACAGATGCACCTGCATATCAATCAAAAAGAAATGTTAGCTGTATAGAATGCTGTGACAGCCTTCAAAGACCTTATTCTTCCAGGACAACTATTGGTAAAGACAGACAACACCAAAATTATGTGGTACATAAACAAGCAGGGAGGAACCCATTCCTACCCACTCTGCAGACTAGCCATGGTTGTGTAGAACACAGTCTTGAGCAACCAAGTGAACCTACAAGCTCAGTTCCTGCCAGGCAAACTAAATTCACTGGCAGATGACTTAAGCAGAAATCTCGTGGACCCACAAGAATGGAAACTGGAACCCAAAATATTCAAGCTCTTGAGGAACAAATGGTCTCCAGAGGTAGACCTGTTTGTCTCCCCTCAGAACCACCATCTGAAAAAGTACTGCACCAGAACTCCCCACTGTCAAGCTTGGAAAGTGGATGCCCTGTCCTTTACCTGGGAAGGCCTCTCAGTTTATGCCCCCCCCCCTTCTGCATTTCCTGTCGAAGGTCCTGCTAAAGTTCAAACAGGGCAAGCCAAGGACAATTCTGATTGCACCGGACTGGCCACGCCAGCACTGGTACCCCCTTTTGCGCAGTCTGTCAGTGCTACAATCATAGCACCTGCCTCAGACTCCTTCCCTACTGTCCCAGAAGGTGGGCCAGAATCTGCACCCTCCACTTCAAACCCTGAACCTTGCAGCCTGGCTAATCCCCTGAGCTGACCTCTAGCAGCCCTCTGTAAGCAGGTGCTGGATGTCATTCTCGAGGCAAGGAGGCCTAGTACTAGAAAATCCTATTCAGAAAAGCGGAAAAGATACTGGTCCTGGAGCCAGTCTCAAGGGATGGGGCACAACTGTGTCCAGCTTACCTCATATTCTAAGTTATTTAACAGAAATGCTCCACAAGGGCCTATCTTTCTCATCAATTAAGATTCATGCCTCAGCCATATCAGCACATTAAAATACTGAGCCACCCCTCTTCTCGCATCCACTGCCAAAACAGTTCCTTAGAGGGACCAAACATTTAAGACCCCCCCCAGGAGAGCTCCTACTCCAGCCTTGGGACTTGAACTTTGTGTTGGAGAAACTTACTCTTCCCCCTTTTGAACCAGCTGCTACGGCAGAGTTGAAATTTATTTCTTGGAAAACCGCTTTACTTCTAACCATCACTTCTGCAAGAAGAGTGTCTGAACTGCAGGCCCTTATGGCAGTGGAACCCTTCATTATCTTCCATGCGGACAGGGTTTTCCTCAGGACTAATCCATCATTTATGCCCAAGATGGTATCTAGTGTGGCTCTGAACCAGTCCAGTCATTTGTCTACTTGTTTCCCTAATCCCCAGAATAAAGGGGAAAGGATATTGCATTCCCTGGAGGTGCACAGACAGCTTAGATTCTATCTGGACAAAAATAAGCCTCAGAAAATCTGACCAGCTGCTAGTCAGCTTTGCTGCAGGGGCAGAGGGGAAGGCCATTTCAAAGCAAACCATTTCCAAATGGATAGTACATTGCATCCATTTCTGCTACAAGCACCATGGAAAACATACCCCACAGGGGATAAGAACGCATTCCACCAGGGCTGCATCTGCCTCTACTGCTTTTCTTAGAGGAGTGTCCCTACCAGGGACATTATTATTTATTTATTTGTTTACATTTTCAGCGGAGGCCCAGGGAGAAAAGCTCCACAAATATTGCAGACATAGTTACAGATTAAGAATCCTAGCAATTAAGATATTACAAACATAGTTACAGATGAAGAACATAGTACATTCAGTAGATAAGTAGCATCTGTTCTATCCACGAAGTCATAGCAGATATTAGCAATTGTTACAATAAGAAGTTACTGCCATATAATAAGTAGATAGGCATGGAAGTATCAGAGCTTGCTGTAATCAAAGGTAGTTTGTGGGGTGGAAGAGGTAGAGGGTAGATGGAGTGGGAGAAGTTAGAGGGGAGCATTACAAGGGCATAGCCAGCATGTTTTTCGGTGCGCTTTAAAGCTTTGAAGTGGGTGCATGATGGTAGAGAGGTTATTGTGGGGGGGAAGGTGTTCCATAATTTGGCTATAGCGCTGGAGAATAGTGCTTCTCCAGCAGTGTTATTGGCTCTAGTACCCTGTAATTAATTTTTTGTTGCTGGATCGTAGTGGTCTGGCGGTGAGATATGGTTGGAGTAGCTACTGGAGGGATGGGACCTTTAGAGGATGGTTAACCAGTTTGTGGGCGAGTGTGAAGGAGGTGAGGGAGTTCTAGCCAGCCTAGTTCTGTAAGTGAGAGACCGTGGTGACTGTGGTAGGATGCCCCGGTGGCGAATTTGGCAATTTTGTTGTAGCAGGTCATTTAGATTACATTGCCTTAGGTTGGTATATATTGGAGAGGCATAAAGTAGGGTGCAGATGAGGTACGAATTTGCAACTGAAATCCTAGCTGCTTTGGTGAGGAGTTGCTTTGTGTAAGACTCCTAGTTTTTGGTGGACTTAGTTTATGGTCATGGATATTTGAATGTCAAATTTGAGATTGTTGTCTATTTCAACTCCTAGCAATTTGTTATAATTTGTTGGGTGGATAGTGTTGTCTTTTGCTGTGATGTTAAAGTGAGAGTTTTGAGTATGTTTGGTGGGTTCGAAGATGAGGAGTTTAGTTTTGTTTGGGTTGAGTATTAACTGGGCATCGGATAGCCAAGTTTCAACAGAGGAAAAGGCATGCTGTGTGACCTTTTGCAGTTCGGGTAGGGACTGGGCGGAGCAGATGATGGTTGAGTCATCTGCGTATTGTATGAGTGTGCCATGTTCAGTGGCAGAGGCTAGATTATTGATGAAAATAGAGAAGAGTAGGGGTCCAAGGATGGATCCTTGGGGAACACCAATAGAGACAGGTAGTTGGGGAGATATGTCATTTTGCCATACAACAGATTGCTGGCAGTCAGAAAGGTGACCTTGAAACCAGTTGGTGACTGACTGAGAAAAGGATAGGTTATTGAGTACAGAGAGGAGTTGTTTGTGTGGGACCATGTCAAATGCTTTAAATAGGTCTAGAAAAGTAGCAGAGGTGAGATGGCCATTGTTTTTATGGTGAAGGATAGTGTTAGTAAAAGAGAGTAAGGCAGTGGTAGTGCTATGGTTTGGTCGGAAGCCATGTTGAGTATTAGAAAGGAGGTTAGTAAGGCGGTAGTTTGAGATTTGAGAGTGAATGCATCTCTGTAGTATTTTGGAGACTGGAGATAGAATCGCTATGGGGCGGTAGTTAGTTAGATCTGTGGAGGGGCCGCCTTTGTGAAGGGGAATGATGTGTGATATTTTCCATAGTGCAGGGACTTAGCCTTCTGACAGAGATCGGTTAATCAAGATGGATACTGGGTAGGCTAGGGCGTCAGCTGCAATTTGTAGGAATTCACTTGGGAGATTGTCTACTGCTAATTTTGTGGGTTTAAGTTTAGTTAAGAGTTTTCTTATGTTGGAGGTAGGAATGGGAGAAAATGAGAAGAGTGTGGGGACATTACTGGGTGAAGGTGTGGGGTGTAGGGGACGGGGGTTATGTTGTCTACCTAGTGATAGTATGGTTTGTGTGAAGTCTGTGTTGAATGAGGTGACAGTATTTTCTGTGGGGTGAGGAATGTTAGTTGTAGGGGTATTGATTTTACCTGGGTGGAGGATGTAGTTTATGGAGGTCCAGAATTGTTTGGGGTTGTGTTGGGAGGAGTTGTGGGCAGACTTGGTAGTATTGGATTGTGTCCTCCTTTATTAGATTTTTGACTCTATTGCGTAGTTCTCACAATTTCTGTCTAGCTCTGGGTTTTGGTTTTGCCAGTGTTCCCAGGCTTTATCTTGGTTTTCATTTCTGACCTAGTGGTTTTCTGTAGCTATGGGGAGGGCTGGGCTTTGGTTCTGGTAAGTCTTATGGGAGCATGGTTATTTAGGATGCTTAGGAAGGTAGTATTGTAAAATTGGACCGCGTCTTGTAGGTTGAGGTAATTTAGAGGGTGCCAGCTACATTCTTTGAGGGATGAGATAGATGTGATAGGGTTAAAGTGTAGTTTTTTATGTATTTGACTGTAGATGACCGGTTTAACTTGGTATTGGTGTTTTTTGAATAGGAATGTGGGGGAATGATCACGGAGGCTATCTGAAAGGCAACCTGCTATATATGAATGGGGAATCTTGCTGACTAGTATCCAATCCAGGGTAGTGTGCTTGTTGGAGTTTTATTTATTCTGGTTGGTGATTGGACTAGCTGGATGAAACCATGAAGGTTTAGATGCTAGGTTGGATGGCTGCCGCAACAGAATTGCCAATCAATATTGAAGTCAATTAAAATTATGGTCTCTTGAGGGAGATGGTGGGTAGCCCAGCTTAGGAGGTTTTCTAGTGGAGGGATATTTTGGCCAGGTAGGAAGTAGCATCCTATTATGTTGATGGTTTTATTTTGGTTTATTTTCAGGTTGGTATATATTATTTCTTCATTGGCAATTTGGGGAGCTGATGAGTTTAGAATCTGGATGTTTAGATGCTGTTTAAATATTATAGCTATACCACCACCTTTCTTGTTTAGTCGGTCTAGTCTTAGTATGTTGTAACCATTAGGGAGGATTTGCTCACTGGTAATATGAGGTTTTAGCCAGGTTTCTGTCAGGATGATTATATCTGGGAGTATAAGTCTATGGTGGCATGGAGTTCACAGACTTTGTTGGCTGTACTTCTGATATTTAGGCTTAGCAGAAGGAGGCCATTTGGAGGTCATTTGTTTTTTTACTGGCTGGGATTTGGGAGATGTGGTTGTTAGTCTGATTATTAGAAGTGGGGTTGGAGATGGAGGGGCCAGGGTTGGGGTGGATGTCTCCATTGAGGGCAAGTTTTGATATGCAAAGAGGCTATTAGTTTATCAGTTTGTGAAAGAGTTTGCATTTTAGGGAAACTTTATGATTGGGTGCAGTCAGTAACAGATGTGGTGGGAGGGTTATTTTGTCAACTTGTAGGGATGCATTTAGTTTTAGTATTTTAGTTGATAGAATATGTGGGGGATGCATAGGGATGGTTCTTAAGTTGGTAGGAGAGGAGCAGAGTGAGGGTGAGTCATAAGTGATGGAGTGAATAGTTGTACAGTGGAAGTGGTTGAGTGGGGGTATAATGGAGTTTTGGTAAGATGTAAGAAATGCAAGGAGAGGGTATGCAAAGAGTATAAGTATGGTATGCTTATTCATGTTATCAGAAGATGAGGGGTAGTAGTGGGAAGATGGATTTAGAGTTGGGAGTAGTGTTGTTGGTGGTAAAAGTGATGGGAGGGATTTGTTCTAATAAAGGTAGGACCACTGGGGTGGGTGGGAATTGGGAGCAGGGTGGGGAGTGAAGCGGGCAGAGACCTGTTAGCTGCTCTTAGGAGGGGTTGTGGGCTGGAAAACAATCAGGTAACAGTGAATACAGGCCTTTATATAACTTCTGTGCCTGGCCCTGCCTGCCACCTGCACCTGCCTGCCTGCACCTGCATTCCTAGTGGGGGAGGAGGGTAGGGACTAATTGCAGGAGGAGTCCTGTGGGAGTGATTGACGGGTCTCTCAAACAGATTCTGGAAGATGGGCAATTCAAACAAAAACAATCAACTGAATCAAACTGTAGCTACGTGATATGGAGAGAGTACCAAGAGAATAGATAAACTGTAGTTAAGTAAATGGCAGTACAGTTCAAGGGGGGAACTAAACTAGCACAAGTTAATTATTTCTGGTGTTACTAATTCTGCGGTAGTGCAGTTTAGTTTGGAAGTAGATAACTATTGCCATACAAAAATAGTCTAATATTGACTGGTCACAGATGAAACTGGGGAAAAAAGCACAGTTAGATGTAAAAGCCGTAGATAAAAATTTGCATTGCTACTCAGAGGTACAGAACCCAGCAGTGTGTCATCAACTAGAGTCTGAAATGGGGTCTTACAGGATTGGAGTTAGGAAAACTGAGCTAGCTAGACAGGCCTCTGCAAGTGTGCATGCTTTAAACAAAAAAATCTAGGTATATAAAGGCATTAACATTGTCTTTATGTTGAAAGTTAAGACATGCATTCCGTGTAATTTGAAGTAAAGCTGTGCTTGCAGAGAAGCCTTTGTAATATTTCCACTGGAATTGCACTTCAGCAATAATACTTATTCAAGTTTGGAGGGTGGGGGGGTGCACTTGCAGCCCAAGACGGTTAAACAGATTGCATTTAATTTGAAGAAAAGCCTTGCTTGCAAAGAAGCCTTTGTAATATTTTCACTGGAATTGCACTTCAGCAATAGTACTTATTCAAGTTTGGAGGGTGGGGGTGGGTGCACCTGCAGCCCAAGATGTTTAAACAGAGCGAGCACACTTCACAGAGGGGAGATGACAGCAGAAGTATTGGTGTGTTCCTGAAAGTTGCAACCTGGAGCTCTGTACATACTTTCACCAGGCATTACCACTTGCCTGCCTTTTCTAAATCCAGAGCTGGATTTGCCACAGCAGTCTTACAGGGCCTCATTGCTAGCCCTAATGCTCCTTAACTGCCTCCACCCTTCTTTAGCTTTGGGAATCAACCCAAATGTGATGACTGCAACAGTGAAACACGAAGAACATAGAACAGTTGTGTACACTTACCATAAATGTAGATGTTCGAGTGTATTCCTGTTGCAGTCCCTACCCTCCAGCCCCCTGACTTCTCTTTACTTTTATGTATCATTTTGTTTGGCATACTTTATATCATGTGTATTTGCTTTTTGCTGAGGTTGTTCCATACCATGTAATTGCTTCCTATTGTGAGGGCACCTGACATCTGTGGCAAGAAAAACTGATGTAATGGCGTCGGCTGCATGTTTTATCCACCTGACGTCATGGAAGAAGCAACAACATCTGATGCAGAAATCCCAAGACTCTGGTATTCAGGCCAGCTGAGGCTACCTGCAGGCAGATAACCCAAATGTGATGACTGCAACATGAATACACTCGAACATCTACATTTATGGTAAGTGTACACAACTGTACTTTTCTGCAACTGTCTACTTCAACCTACTGGCCACAAAAACCCAGCTATCTGCAAGGAAAATCCTACAAGCCCTGGAGTTCATGGCCTCTTGCATTCTGTTAATTCCATATGTAAGACTGCATATGAAAAAAACTTCAATGGTATCTAAAAAGTCTATGGTGTCAGCATTCTCAGGACCTGGAAACGATGATTCCTATCATCCCTTGCCTAAGGGCAGAGTTCCTTTGGTAGGCAGAGGCCTGCAGCCACAACAAGGGACTCCCTTTCACTCTATCCCCTGCTGCCCAAACCCTAACAGACACATCAGACTATGCATGGGGGGCTCACATGGCAGGGCAGTACATTCAGGGCAAATGAAACCCAGTACAGATGCACCTGCATATCAATCAAAAAGAAATGTTAGCTGTATAGAATGCTGTGACAGCCTTCAAAGACCTTATTCTTCCAGGACAACTATTGGTAAAGACAGACAACACCAAAGTTATGTGGTACATAAACAAGCAGGGAGGAACCCATTCCTACCCACTCTGCAGACTAGCCATGGTTGTGTAGAACACAGTCTTGAGCAACCAAGTGAACCTACAAGCTCAGTTCCTGCCAGGCAAACTAAATTCACTGGCAGATGACTTAAGCAGAAATCTCGTGGACCCACAAGAATGGAAACTGGAACCCAAAATATTCAAGCTCTTGAGGAACAAATGGACTCCAGAGGTAGACCTGTTTGTCTCCCCTCAGAACCACCATCTGAAAAAGTACTGCACCAGAACTCCCCACTGTCAAGCTTGGAAAGTGGATGCCCTGTCCTTTACCTGGGAAGGCCTCTCAGTTTATGCCCCCCCCCCTCTGCATTTCCTGTCGAAGGTCCTGCTAAAGTTCAAACAGGACATGCCAAGGACAATTCTGATTGCACCGGACTGCCCACGCCAGCACTGGTACCCCCTTTTGCGCAGTCTGTCAGTGCTACAATCATAGCACCTGCCTCAGACTCCTTCCCTACTGTCCCAGAAGGTGGGCCAGAATCTGCACCCTCCACTTCAAACCCTGAACCTTGCAGCCTGGCTAATCCCCTGAGCTGACCTCTAGCAGCCCTCTGTAAGCAGGTGCTGGATGTCATTCTCGAGGCAAGGAGGCCTAGTATTAGAAAATCCTATTCAGAAAAGCGGAAAAGATACTGTTCCTGGAGCCAGTCTCAAGGGATGGGGCACAACTGTGTCCAGCTTACCTCATATTCTAAGTTATTTAACAGAAATGCTCCACAAGGGCCTATCTTTCTCATCAATTAAGATTCATGCCTCAGCCATATCAGCACATTAAAATACTGAGCCACCCCTCTTCTCGCATCCACTGCCAAAACAGTTCCTTAGAGGGACCAAACATTTAAGACCCCCCCCAGGAGAGCTCCTACTCCAGCCTTGGGACTTGAACTTTGTGTTGGAGAAACTTACTCTTCCCCCTTTTGAACCAGCTGCTACGGCAGAGTTGAAATTTATTTCTTGGAAAACCGCTTTACTTCTAACCATCACTTCTGCAAGAAGAGTGTCTGAACTGCAGGCCCTTATGGCAGTGGAACCCTTCATTATCTTCCATGCGGACAGGGTTTTCCTCAGGACTAATCCATCATTTATGCCCAAGATGGTATCTAGTGTGGCTCTGAACCAGTCCATTCATTTGTCTACTTGTTTCCCTAATCCCCAGAATAAAGGGGAAAGGATATTGCATTCCCTGGAGGTGCACAGACAGCTTAGATTCTATCTGGACAAAAATAAGCCTCAGAAAATCTGACCAGCTGCTAGTCAGCTTTGCTGCAGGGGCAGAGGGGAAGGCCATTTCAAAGCAAACCATTTCCAAATGGATAGTACATTGCATCCATTTCTGCTACAAGCACCATGGAAAACATACCCCACAGGGGATAAGAACGCATTCCACCAGGGCTGCATCTGCCTCTACTGCTTTTCTTAGAGGAGTGTCCCTACCAGGGACATTATTATTTATTTATTTGTTTACATTTGTTTACATTTTCAGCGGAGGCCCAGGGAGAAAAGCTCCACAAATATTACAGACATAGTTACAGATTAAGAATCCTAGCAATTAAGATATTACAAACATAGTTACAGATGAAGAACATAGTACATTCAGTAGATAAGTAGCATCTGTTCTATCCACGAAGTCATAGCAGATATTAACAATTGTTACAATAAGAAGTTACTGCCATATAATAAGTAGATAGGCATGGAAGTTTCAGAGCTTGCTGTAATCAAAGGTAGTTTGTGGGGTGGAAGAGGTAGAGGGTAGATGGAGTGGTTGAAGTTAGAGGGGAGCATTACAAGGGCATAGCCAGCATGTTTTTAGGTGCGCTTTAAAGCTTTGAAGTGGATGCATGATGGTAGAGAGGTTATTGTGGGGGGGAAGGTGTTCCATAATTTGGCTATAGCGCTGGAGAATAGTGCTTCTCCAGCAGTGTTATTGGCTCTAGTACCCTGTAATTAATTTTTGTTGCTGGATCGTAGTGGTCTGGCGGTGAGATATGGTTGGAGTAGCTACTGGAGGGATGGGACCTTTAGAGGATGGTTAACCAGTTTGTGGGCGAGTGTGAAGGAGGTGAGGGAGTTCTAGCCAGCCTAGTTCAGTAAGTGAGAGACCGTGGTGACTGTGGTAGGATGCCCCGGTGGCGAATTTGGCAATTTTGTTGTAGCAGGTCATTTAGATTACATTGCCTTAGGTTGGTATATATTGGAGAGGCATAAAGTAGGGTGCAGATGAGGTACGAATTTGCAACTGAAATCCTAGCTGCTTTGGTGAGGAGTTGCTTTGTGTAAGACTCCTAGTTTTTGGTGGACTTAGTTTATGGTCATGGATATTTGAATGTCAAATTTGAGATTGTTGTCTATTTCAACTCCTAGCAATTTGTTATAATTTGTTGGGTGGATAGTGTTGTCTTTTGCTGTGATGTTAAAGTGAGAGTTGTTTTGAGTATGTTTGCTGTGATGTTAAAGTGAGAGTTGTTTTGAGTATGTTTGGTGGGTTCGAAGATGAGGAGTTTAGTTTTGTTTGGGTTGAGTATTAACTGGGCATCGGATAGCCAAGTTTCAACAGAGGAAAAGGCATGCTGTGTGACCTTTTGCAGTTCGGGTAGGGACTGGGCGGAGCAGATGATGGTTGAGTCATCTGCGTATTGTATGAGTGTGCCATGTTCAGTGGCAGAGGCTAGATTATTGATGAAAATAGAGAAGAGTAGGGGTCCAAGGATGGATCCTTGGGGAACACCAATAGAGACAGGTAGTTTGGGAGATATGTCATTTTGCCATACAACAGATTGCTGGCAGTCAGAAAGGTGACCTTGAAACCAGTTGGTGACTGACTGAGAAAAGGATAGGTTATTGAGTACAGAGAGGAGTTGTTTGTGTGGGACCATGTCAAATGCTTTAAATAGGTCTAGAAAAGTAGCAGAGGTGAGATAGCCATTGTTTTTATGGTGAAGGATAGTGTTAGTAAAAGAGAGTAAGGCAGTGGTGGTGCTATGGTTTGGTCGGAAACCATGTTGAGTATTAGAAAGGAGGTTATTAAGGCGGTAGTCTGAGATTTGAGAGTGAATGCATCTCTGTAGTATTTTGGAGACTGGAGATAGAATCGCTATGGGGCGGTAGTTAGTTAGATCTGTGGAGGGGCCGCCTTTGTGAAGGGGAATGATGTGTGATATTTTCTATAGTGCAGGGACTTAGTAGGCTAGGGCGTCAGCTGCAATTTGTAGGAATTCACTTGGGAGGTTGTCTACTGCTAATTTTGTGGGTTTAAGTTTAGTTAAGAGTTTTCTTATGTTGGAGGTAGGAATGGGAGAAAATGAATAGAGTGTGGGGACATTACTGGGTGAAGGTGTGGGGTGTAGGGGACGGGGGTTATGTTGTCTTCCTAGTGATAGTATGGTTTGTGTGAAGTCTGTGTTGAATGAGGTGACAGTATTTTCTGTGGGGTGAGGAATGTTAGTTGTAGGGGTATTGATTTTACCTGGGTGGAGGATGTAGTTTATGGAGGTCCAGAATTGTTTGGGGTTGTGTTGGGAGGAGTTGTGGGCAGACTTGGTAGTATTGGATTGTGTCCTCCTTTATTAGATTTTTGACTATTGCGTAGTTCTACGAATTTCTGTCTAGCTGCGCGGGTTTTGGTTTTGCGCCAGTGTTCCCAGGCTTTATCTTGGTTTTTCATTTCTGACCTAGTGGTTTTCTGTAGCTATGGGGAGGGTTGGGCTTTGGTTCTGGTAAGTCTTATGGGAGCATGGTTATTTAGGATGCTTAGGAAGGTAGTATTGAAAAATTGGACTGCGTCTTGTAGGTTGAGGTAATTTAGAGGGTGCCAGTTACATTCTTTGAGGGATGAGATGAATGTGATAGGGTTAAAGTGTAGTTTTTTATGTATTTGACTGTAGATGACCGGTTTAACTTGGTATCAGTGTTTTTTGAATAGGAATGTGGGGGAATGATCACTGAGGCTATCTGATAGACAGCCTGCTATATAGGACAAGGGGAATCTTGCTGACTAGTATCCAATCCAGGGTAGTGTGCTTGTTGGAGTTTTTATTTATTCTGGTTGGTGACTGGACTAGTTGGGTGAAGCCATGAAGGTTTAGATGCTGGGTTGGATGGTTGCCGCAACAGGATTGCCAATCAATATTAAAGTCACCTAAAATTATGGTCTCTTGAGGGAGATGGTGGGTAGCCCAGCTTAGGAGGTTTTCTAGTGGAGGGATATTTTGGCCAGGTAGGAAGTAGCATCCTATTATGTTGATGGTTTTATTTTGGTTTATTTTCAGGTTGGTATATATTATTTCTTCATTGGCAATTTGGGGAGCTGATGAGTTTAGAACCTGGATGTTTAGATGCTGTTTAAATATTATAGCTATACCACCACCTTTCTTGTTTAGTCGGTCTAGTCTTAGTATGTTGTAACAATTGGGGAGGATTTGCTCACTGGTAATATGAGGTTTTAGCCAGGTTTCTGTCAGGATGATTATATCTGGGGAGTATAAGTCTATGGTGGCATGGAGTTCACAGACTTTGTTGGCTGTACTTCTGATATTTAGGCTTAGCAGAAGGAGGCCATTTGGAGGTCATTTGGTTTTTTACTGGCTGGGATTTGGGAGATGTGGTTGTTAGTCTGATTATTAGAAGTGGGGTTGGAGATGGAGGGGCCAGGGTTGAGGTGGATGTCTCCACTGAGGGCAAGTTTTGATATGCAAGAGGCTATTAGTTTTATCAGTTTGTGAAAGAGTTTGCATTTTAGGGAAACTTTATGATTGGGTGCAGTCAGTAACAGATGTGGTGGGAGGGTTATTTTGTCAACTTGTAGGGATGCATTTAGTTTTAGTATTTTAGTTGATAGAATATGTGGGGGATGCATAGGGATGGTTCTTAAGTTGGTAGGAGAGGAGCAGAGTGAGGGTGAGTCATAAGTGATGGAGTGAATAGTTGTACAGTGGAAGTGGTTGAGTGGGGGTATAATGGAGTTTTGGTAAGATGTAAGAAATGTAAGGAGAGGGTATGCAAAGAGTATAAGTATGGTATGCTTATTCATGTTATCAGAAGATGAGGGGTAGTAGTGGGAAGATGGATTTAGAGTTGGGAGTAGTGTTGTTGGTGGTAAAAGTGATGGGAGGGATTTGTTCTAATAAAGGTAGGACCACTGGGGTGGGTGGGAATTGGGAACAGGGTGGGGAGTGAAGCGGGCAGAGACCTGTTAGCTGCTCTTAGGAGGGGTTGTGGGTTGGAAAACAATCAGATAACAGTGAATGCAGGCCTTTATATAACTTCTGTGCTATGCATTCCTAGTGGGGGAGGAGGGTAGGGACTAATTGCAGGAGGAGTCCTGTGGGAGTGATTGACGGGTCTCTCAAACAGATTCTGGAAGATGGGCAATTCAAACAAAAACAATCAACTGAATCGAACTGTAGCTACGTGATATGGAGAGAGTACCAAGAGAATAGATAAACTGTAGTTAAGTAAATGGCAGTACAGTTCAAGGGGGGAACTAAACTAGCACAAGTTAATTATTTCTGGTGTTACTAATTCTGCGGTAGTGCAGTTTAGTTTGGAAGTAGATAACTATTGCCATACAAAAATAGTCTAATATTGACTGGTCACAGATGAAACTGGGGAAAAAAGCACAGTTAGATGTAAAAGCCGTAGATAAAAATTTGCATTGCTACTCAGAGAGAGGTACAGAACCCAGCAGTGTGTCATCAACTAGAGTCTGAAATGGGGTCTTACAGGATTGGAGTTAGGAAAACTGAGCTAGCTAGACAGGCCTCTGCAAGTGTGCATGCTTTAAACAAAAAAATCTAAGTATATAAAGGCATTAACATTGTCTTTATGTTGAAAGTTAAGACATGCATTCCGTTTAATTTGAAGTAAAGCTGTGCTTGCAGAGAAGCCTTTGTAATATTTCCACTGGAATTGCACTTCAGCAATAATACTTATTCAAGTTTGGAGGGTGGGGGGTGCACTTGCAGCCCAAGACGTTTAAACAGATTGCATTTAATTTGAAGAAAAGCCGTGCTT
Source organism: Protopterus annectens (assembly GCF_019279795.1). Taxonomy (NCBI): domain Eukaryota; kingdom Metazoa; phylum Chordata; order Ceratodontiformes; family Protopteridae; genus Protopterus; species Protopterus annectens. The sequence continues at coordinate 352,653,678 of NC_056738.1, forward strand.
GCAAAGAAGCCTTTGTAATATTTTCACTGGAATTGCACTTCAGCAATAGTACTTATTCAAGTTTGGAGGGTGGGGGGGTGCACCTGCAGCCCAAGACGTTTAAACAGAGCGAGCACACTTCACAGAGGGGAGATGACAGCAGAAGTATTGGTGTGTTCCTGGAAGTTGCAACCTGGAGCTCTGTACATACTTTCACCAGGCATTACCACTTGCCTGCCTTTTCTAAATCCAGAGCTGGATTTGCCACAGCAGTCTTACAGGGCCTCATTGCTAGCCCTAATGCTCCTTAACTGCCTCCACCCTTCTTTAGCTTTGGGAATCAACCCAAATGTGATGACTGCAACAGTGAAACACGAAGAACATAGAACAGTTGTGTACACTTACCATAAATGTAGATGTTCGAGTGTATTCACTGTTGCAGTCCTGGTTACCCTCCCTCCAGCCCCCTGACTTCTCTTTACTTTTATGTATCATTTTTGTTTGGCATACTTTATATCATGTGTATTTGCTTTTTGCTGAGGTTGTTCCATACCATGTAATTGCTTCCTATTGTGAGGGCACCTGACATCTGTGGCAAGAAAAACTGATGTAATGGCGTCGGCTGCATGTTTTATCCACCTGACGTCATGGAAGAAGCAACAGCATCTGATGCAGAAATCCCAAGACTCTGGTATTCAGGCCAGCTGAGGGCTACCTGCAGGCAGATAACCCAAATGTGATGACTGCAACATGAATACACTCGAACATCTACATTTATGGTAAGTGTACACAACTGTACTTTTCTGCAACTGTCTGCTTACACTCCTACCTTTCTGCCTCTACCTCTTCCTTGCTTTCACTTACCTTACAACTCCAAGGCTTCCACTTCTCATACTGATTGTTTTTCTTTGCACTCTTCTGTGAGGGGGGGTCAGCCCACTCCATTTGCCCTCGCTCCATTCGGGCCCACTCCGCTCCCTACCTTACCCCCATTCTCACCCACCCCTGCATCACCTTGACTTATACCAACATTACCCACTCCTCTAACTTACCCCAATCAAGAATCGCCCTCCATCCACCAGTCACACCTCAATTAACCAATACACTATTTGTAACAGTCCTCTGTCTCCTCACACAACTTAATTGCAACAATGATTTCTCAAATTCCACCCAACTGTGTTTTCCACCTAATGTGGAAACCAACAACTCCTCTTTTGGCTCAAACCTGTCCCAACTAACACCATAAGAACAATGCTGAAAAAACTGAAACTTTCTTTCTTAGCAGCTCACGAACTCCCCAACGAGTACCTCAAGCTTTCAGCTGATGCCATAGCTCTGCCTATCTCCATTCTGGTAAATAGGTCTATAGCAGAACAATATGTCCAAAAATGATGGAAAATTTCCTGTAGCCACCCGTCTGCATAAAGGAGGAACATTAACAGAATTAAACAATTACAGACCCATAGCCATCCTTTCCCCGTGTCAAAATTCTGGAAAAATGTATCCACACTCAATTACTGTAATACCTGTTGTCTCACAACCTTCTCTCTCCTTCCCAACATGGTTTCAGACCGAAACACAGCACTACCACAGCCCTAATTAATTTCCCTAACACTGTCAACCACCTATGAAATTCAAACCAGCAAGTAGCATCAATCTTCCTAGACATGTCAAAAGCGTTCAACACCGTCTCCCATCATAAACTCCTTAGTACTCTTGCCTCACTAAACCTATCAAAAACTTCTCTCCCCTGGTTCCTAAGCTATCTTTCTGACAGACAACAAGCAGTACAATGGAAATCCGAACTCTCACCACTTCTGCCCATCTCGGTTTCAGTCCCCCAAGGGTCCCTACTTAGGACTCCTTCTTTTCACCATCTTCTTCAATGATCTAACCTCATCCACAACACATGCTAATGTAGCTCAGTATGCGGATGATTCAACTTTAATCTGCTCAGCAGATACCTTATCAGACCTCCAAATAGTAGCCTAACAAGTTTTTAATGATATACAAACATATCTAAGTAAATCACAAATAATCATCAACCCCAAAAAGACAGTTAATGCTATTTATCAATAGCAAACGATCACCGACCACACCTCTTTTCACCATTCTCTCAGCAAACAACACAGTCATCCAACCAGTTGAGCATACAAAACTCCTTGGCATGACACTCGACAATAAACTCAGATTTGACCAACACATAGCCATCACAAGTAAGAAAGTTCACATCAAACTTGGCTCACTGTACAGAAGCAAGCCATTCCTCACTGACAATACCAGACTATCCATATCCAGAACCTTCCTCCTCTCAACGCTCCTATATTCTTTCCCCCTCTTTACCAACTTTAAAAAAATCAGACTTAACCAAATTGGAAACTTGCTACAATAAAATAGCCCACTTCACAGCCAACCTTCCCCACCAAACCCACCATTGTATTGCTGTACATAAATTTAAATTGGCTGAAGCTACCCAACCTTCTCCATCTTTAACCAGCTTAAATTCACAGACAGTATTATCTTCTATCCTGACAGTTGCCCATTCCTCAAGGAACTTGCTCCCTACTCATGCCCACAAAGTCTAATATCTGCAGACAGAAACTTTCTCACAGTAAACAAAGCTAACAACACTCACTGTAAAGCCCTATTCTCAAATCAAATAGCCAGATTATGGAACTCTTTACCCCACACTCTCCAAAACACACCTGTATCCACCAGTTTCAAACAACTACTGTTTGAGCATCTGTCCAAGAACTGGCATTGCTCCTGCGCCAAACCTGACTGACAATATATCTATAACTCTTTCAACACACTGTCCACTCCTTACCCCATTATATATATATATATATATATATATATATATATATATATATATATATATATATATATATACACACACACACACACACACACACACACACACACAGTGGATATAAAAAAGTTTGAAATGCCAGGTTCTTGTGATATAAAATAAATGAGACCACAATAAATAGTTTATCATTTCAAAACTTTTCCCACCTTTAATGTGACCTATAACCTGTACAATTCAATTGAAAAACAAACAAATCTGTTAGGGGAATAAAAATAAAAAAAACTTACAATAAGCTGGTTGCATAAGTGTGCACACCCTTAAACTGTTACTTTGTTGAAGCACCTTTTGATTTAATTACAGCATTCAGTCTTCTTTGGTAGGAGTCTGTCAGTATGGCACATCTTGACTTGGCAGTATTTGCCCACTGTTCCTTGCAAAAGCATTCCAAATCTGTTAGATTGCGAGGGCATCTCTTGTGCACAGCCCTCTTCAGGTCACCCCACAGATTTTCTATTAGATTTAGGTCTGGGCTCTGGCTGGGCCATTCCAAAACTTTAATTTTCTTCTGGTGAAGCCATTCTTTTTTTCATTTGGATGTATGCTTGGGGTCAGCGTCATGTTGAAAGGTGAATCTTCAGCTTGAAGATTTTGGGCCAAAAGTGATTGGTATTTGTAACTGTTCATAATTCCCTCCACCTTGACTAAAGCCCCAGTTCCAGCTGAAGAAAAGCAACCCCAAAGCATGATATTGCCACCACCATGCTTCACTGTGGGGATGGTGTTCTTTTGGTGATGCCAAGTGTTTTTGTGCCAAACATACCTTTTGGAATTGTGGCCAGAAAATTCAACCTTGGTCTCATCAGACCATAACACATTTTCCCACATGCTTTTGGGAGACTTGATGTTTTGTTTTGCAAATTTTAGCTGGGACTGGATACTTCTGTCTTGCAACTCTACCCCATAGTCCAGACATGTGGAGAATACAGGAAATTGTTGTCACATGTATTACACAACTAGTACTTGCCAGAAGTTCCTGCAGCTCCATAACTGTTGCTGTAAGTCTCTTGGCAGCCTCCCTGACCAGTTTTCATCTTGTCTTTTCATTAGTTTTGGAAGGCTGTCCAGTTCTCTGCAGCGTCACTGTTGTCCCATATTTTCTCCACTTTTTGATGACTGTCTTCACTGTATTCCATGGTATACCCAATGCTGTGGAATTTTTTTGTACCCTTCTCCTGAATGATACCTTTCAACAATGAGATCTCTTTGATGCTTTGTAAGCTCTCTGTGAACCATGGCTTTTGCTGTAGCAGGCAACTTGAGTAAATGTCAGGAAAATCCTACTAGGACAGCTGAACTTTATTTGGGGTTAATCAGGGTCACTAACTGATGGCAGGTGTGTACCCAAGAAGACTGAATGTTGTAATTAAATCAACAGGTGCTTCAACAAAGTATTAGTTTAAAGGTGTGCACACTTATTCTATCGAGGTATTGTACGTTTTTTTATTTTTTATATTTTTTCCCCTAACAGATTTGTTTGTTTTTCAATTGACTTGCACAGGTTATACATCACATTAAAGTGGGGAAAGTTTTTAAATTATTTACTGTGGTCTCATTTTTTTATATCACAAAAACCTGGCATTTTAACGGGTGTGTAAACTTTTTATATCCTGTGTGTGTGTGTGTATATATATATATATATATATATATATATATATATATATATATATATATGTGTGTGTGTGTGTGTGTATATATATATATATATATATATGTATATATGTGTATATATATATATATATATATATATATATGTATATAAAGGGAATCTCATTTGTTCATAACTATTATTTAATATATACACAGTACTAATTTTATTTTTCTCACAGTGGTCTTCACTGAAATGCTTGTGTGTTTTTCTTTTTGAACCTGTATCTGCTAGAAAACTGTATTTAATACTACTTCATACTGTATGTATGTAATTGTACTAATTATTGTATTTTGATTGTTATTTCTGTGTAGCTTTTCTCCCCGGGCCTCCACTGAAAATGGGCTTCTGGTCCAGTTGGACTTTCCCGGTAAGCAAATGTAAATAAGTAAATAAATTTCTGCCCTGTACTTTATTTCATAAATATCTGCAATTTTACCTCATATTTTTGGACTGTTAAATTTGTTTTTCTCTGGTAAATCATTGATGATTGCAGTCACCTGTAATTGCACTATTGTTTAAACAACTTTAGTGTAACGTGTGTGAGTTTAACAACCCGAGTGTGTGTGTGTGTGTGTGTGTGTGTGTGTGTGTGTGTGTGTGTGTGTGTGTGTGTGTGTGTGTGTGTGTGTGTGTGTGTGTGTGTGTGTGTGTGTGTATGTGAGAGAGAATGTTTGATTTTGTCTCAGTTTTTTAGTCTGTTAAATTTCTAATTCTCTGGTAGATGGCTGGGAGTTACAGTAACTAATAATGACAGGTATTTTTATTATTTCTAGCAGCTTTCTGGAATGTAAGATTTGTGTGTTTTATAGTTTTGCTGTGTTCCTGATATGTAGCAAAATTGTTTCAAAATTATTTTGGGTGTATTTGTATGTGTGTGTGTGGAGTTGACCTTTCATTATAGGTAATAAATTGAATGCTATATGAAGGTTAAGAGTTGATGCTACTTTAATTGTAGTACAAGTATTTTGAATGTTGAGTTGCTTCAAAAGTGTGCGTCCGAGAGAGAGGTGGTAACTGAATTAATGAGATTGATAAATTGCCTGTTTTATTGAGGGGTGTCAAGATATACTGTGCATAGTTTGTATTCTTGGGTTGGTAACTGAATTCATGAGCTTCATGTAACTTGTTTGTATGATATAGGGGTCGTTTGTGCTGTATTGTACAGTGTTTGCATGTCATAGTTAGAAAGCTGCTGTGTTAGGAAAATAATAGTTGCTCTGCATATCTAATTTATTTGCTTGGGTTGAGATGTTTACTTTTTCTACTTGCACTAAAACACTGTTAAACTACCTTATTAAACTATATATTAAGTGAGATAGGCACATATGTAATAATAGAAAAAAAAACAACCGTATTATCATTTATTTTATTTTTATGCAGTACACATTTTAACAATTTTCATAAACTGTAACATTACTAAAATTGCTACTTCCTGCTTCCCTGAAATGTCACTCCTCTTCCTGATCACTATTGTACATGTATTGGTCCCACAAATTCCATTTATTTGTATGTTGTTTGTTCCATCCATTTTCTAAAAATCCCAGTTCTATTTCTTGTAACTAATTTGCGATGTTCAGTATTTCAGTTACAGTGGTTTTGACTTTGGTTTCCATTTTCTAGTAATGTTTTTTTTTTTTTTTTGTAGCCAGTAGCATTGAACTTAGTAAGGCCTTACTATATCTGATAAGTTCAGCTCATATACCCAAGCCCAAAAGAATCATTTCCTTGGTTACAACTATTTGATCCCCCAACATATCTGACAAGTTTTCAAGGAGTTTGTTTTTAATTTACTGTCACATTGCATTTTCAAGAAACATGTTCCCAATTACCTTTCTTTCTCATCACACCTCTTGCAATTTGTTGTCTGCCTGAGGAAAAATCTCCTTTCTCATTGTCTGTGATATTCTGCTGAATTTCTACCATGTAATATTTTCTGTCAGATTCACACACTAATCTCTTTCCAAATGTGTTTCCTACAACATTGCTATTTGCCCCTACACCTCTTAATATAAATGCAGTTTTTTTTTTTTACACGTACCTGTAAGACTGTTTACATTCCACGATAATATGGGCAATGTAGCCATTATGATAGAAAGCTGCTACTCCCACCTATTGCATGAGACAGCTCTTTTGACGGTACAAGTCCAACTTTTGGCTAACTTGCAGACATTTAATGCTTGGCAGGCTGATCTCTTATTTAGTTCATTTTTACCTCCATTTATCTGTCACATTCTGAAGATTTTTTGCTGTAATTAAAAACACTAACAAAAACTAACTAGATTTCAGGAACCCCCATCCCATTTTAACAAGCACATAAAACTATGTACATTTTCAAAAAAAAAAAACTTTACCCCTCAAGATAGGTGTTATTGCCCTAAATTGATAGCTGTATCCATAGGCATTACCTTATCTAAAATTAAAGATGTTAAGTTGTCTATCTCGCCTTCATTCTTGCTGGATGGGTTTGGAGCCGACCTCGGCTCTGACTCGGCCACTCTAAAAGCTCGAGAGTTGGTTCCACTGGCTCGAGGCTCCCCTTATATCCCACAATGCTAGGCGTGAATTACCTCAGATCTCGTTTGCCGCTACAGCGATCGAGGTGTTGTTTTTCTACCTGCTTCAGGTCAGTTTTATTAGATCAGTCTAATAACTGTTTAAACCCCTTTTAGCTTAGTTTTTTCTCTTTTACCCTTAGTGTAGTGGATTTTATCCTTTCTACCCTTATCCAGCCCCTTTCCCACAAGAACTGATAAGTTCTTTCCTTAGGCCTTCGGGCCCTTCCATCCCTAATAGTGGTGTGTATGTGTTTTTGTAGGGATTTATATTGTGTATATAATCTAACTAATTTCATTAGTTTTAATTTAATTTAAACTTTTTCTGATAGTGTAATCGGTGTGTGTGTGTTTTTTGTGTGGTGGTTACACTTTCGGTTCCTTGAAAATGTCCAAGGATTCAAAGGTCTCAGGCTTCAAGAAGTGTGACTCGTGCTGTCAGAAAATGTCTCTGACAGACGGTCACACTTCTTGTGTGTACTGCCTGGGACCTTTACACCTGCAGGACTCTTGTGCTGTATGCCATGGCTTCAGCCCTAGAGTCCTGCAGGAAAGAAAAAACAAACTCATTCTTAGGGGTTTGCTTAAGCCTGAAGGTTCCCTAACTGCTACCTCGGGAAAACCTTCCAAGGCTTCTAAAACCTCGACTCCAGCTTCTGAGTCGAGACCTAAGGCTTCGAAACCTACTGCTACATCGGCTCCGGCTGGAGCCGATGAGTCTTTGACTACAGCTTCTGTGGTTCCCTCGGCTCCAGCTGGAGCCGAGGTATTGGAAATTCCTGGGTCGGCTCCGATCAGACCATCAGAGCCGACATCTAGAAAGAGATCTAGGTCACCATCCCTTGGCTCCGTTCATTCGGCTCCAGCGTCTCCCTTGCTGTCTGAACGGAGCCATAGGTCTCACTCCTCTAGGTCATCGAGGCTTTCGGATCATGACCTTCAGAGGGTAGTGAGTCGACTTCTAAAGTCCGAGGCACTGGCCCAAATGCTTCAGAGCCCGACTCATCAGTCGATGCTTCAACCTATCCCTCTAAATATTCCTCCTCCGACTCCTTTGAGCTCGGAGCCGGGGCGTCTTGGAACCGAGACTGTGGTAGCGTCGGAGCCGATACACTTGTCTTCGGTTCCGTCGTCGGCTCTGATTTCTTCCTTTGAAGAATCTCGGCGCCGGACTTCCCTCGTCGGCTCCGAGGGGGTGGGTGGCATCGGACCCTTGTCCGACCCGCTCTCCTCTCGGTGCTTCGCGCTGGTGAGTTCGTCTCCGACATCGGCCTCGGAGCCATCTCTGTCGGTGCCGAGGGAGGTTCTCAGCTTCTCGGAGCGGGGACCTCTGGCTCTGCCTGACAGGGGTGCGTTCGAGGTCATGCGGAGTATGTTGGAACCTGGTTCAACTCCACAGTCGGCTCCGTCCGCCCTCCCTCTTGTGCCTCAGGTGATGTCTACTCTCCCTCATCCCTGACCGCAGAGAGCCAACTCTTCAAGAATCCCCTGTGGGATTTCATCCTCTTCGAGGCCTCTCCTGATTTGGCAGGAGCCCCTAGGAAGAGAAAGTGTAAGAGGAAACACATAGACTCACCTGAGTCTGTCACCTCTGACACAGATTTAGAGGATTCCGAGGGTTCCCCCTGTTCCCCTTCTGAAGATGTCTCCTTTGCAGACATTCTAGAGATCCTCAAGCAGAAGGGAAATTGGCCAGCCCTTAACCCTTCGGAGGATGAATCTGTGTATCTTGAGGCGTTTGGCTCTCGCCCTTCCACCTCCTGGGTGTCCCCCCCTTTGACCCCCTCATGCAGGTGGTAGCAAAGAAAGCCTGGATGGCTCCTGACTCAGTGGACCCTACCCCCAGGAGACCTTCAAAGTTTATAACAGCACCAACTGATAAACAATTTTTGACCAAAGGAGTTACTGTGGATGCTATGGTGGTAGCTGCTGCCACCAAGAAGGAACTAGCTGATCCTTCAGTGCCTGTCCATCCCCCTAACAAGGAAACTAGGTCTATGGACAGGTACGGGAAGCGGATGTTTTCGTCAGCGACCTTTGCTATGCGTTCGCTGAACTACCTATGCCATTTCACTCGTCTCCAGAGAGACTTGATCAAGGAAGCGAGTTTGATGTTGAAGGATCCTACAGCTGCAGGTTTTCAGGACAAGATGAACGCCCAGCTGACTACCCTGAATTCTATTGCTAACTCCTCCATGCGCCTCCTTTCATATGCGGCTGATGGAGCGAGTAGAGCCGCAGGGACAGGTGTCGCCTTACGCCGGCATGCCTGGATGCGACTATGCAATTTTGCGGACCCCTTTAAAACATCTTTCACTAATTCCCCGTTTGATGGATCATCTCTTTGGTCCTCAAGTGAAAGAAACCTTGACTAGGTGCGAGACGGATGGCAAAACTCTGTCTGCCGTCGGAGTCCGTTTTTCTACTCCTTCTAGACCTTACCCCAAAGGCCAGAAAAGTGGAAAAATGTGGTTCCGCAAACAATCTCAAGGGAATTTGCCTGACGCACAGAGTCGGTTCCCCTCCAGAGGCAGAGGAGGGAACAATAATGGTAGACGTCGCCCCAGAGGCAGAGGGGTCCGCAGAACCAGGGCAATCGAGAAACCTTTTCCGATAAGCCCTTTCAGCATCCCTGAGGTGTTGCCCGACTGTCCACCTTCGGAGGCAGTTGGGGGAAGATTGTCACTGTACCCAGAAGCCTGGCTATCCCTAACTCAAGACAAGTGGGTACAGTCCATCATTTCTGAAGGCTATTCCATTCCCTTCGTCGCATTCCAAACCAATCAAAGAAATCCCTTCCAGATGTTCCACCCTCAAAGGGATCTTGCAGCTTTGGAAATTTCAAAACTGCTTGCAAAAAGAGCAATTCAGCCAGTTCCAGCAGACCAGCAAGGATCCAGAATCTACTCCAGGTTCTTTTTAGTTCCAAAGAAAACAGGGGACTGGAGACCAATTTTGGATCTCAGTATCTTGAACAAGTCTGTCAAGAAAACAAGATTTCGGATGGTCACGCTACAGTCCATCCTTCCCCTATTGGGAAAGGAAAACTGGATGTGCTCTATAGGTCTTCAGGACGTGTACTATCATATAAAAATGAACAGACGCTCCAGAAGATTCCTCCGCTTCAGGCTGGGAACCAGTCATTTTCAATTCAGAGCCCTGCCCTTTGGACTCACCACTGCCCCCCGGGTGTTTACCAAATGCATGGCAGTGGTAGCTTCTCATCTGAGACGTTGAGGATTCCAGGTGTTTCCATATTTGGACGACTGGCTCCTCACAGCTCCCACCAAGCATCTTCTTCTAATGGCCAGAGACTACACCTTTCGCATTTGTCAAAAGTTAGGCATCTCAATAAATTGCGAAAAGTCTGTTTTGTCACCTTGTCGTGCTATTACCTTCATAGGCGCAAATCTAGACACAGTCAACATGTCTGCGAGACTAACAGATCAGAGAATAACAGACATAATGCGAACTGGTCTCGCTTCTCTTCAGCAGCAACAGAGTCAAAGCCAGGTTAGTTCTGAAAGTATTGGGGATTATGGCGGCTGCCATACCTCTGCTTCCATTAGCCAGATTCCACATGAGAATCCTTCAATGGATGCTCTTCACACAATGGTCATACCAGCAAATTCCGATGTCCCACACCATTATGATTACGCAAACATGCAAGAATCATCTTCTGTGGTGGATGTCTTCCCCTCAGCTCTTCTTGGGAAGACCCTTTGATGTCCTTCATGGATGCATCTGCAGTCATAACAACTGGGTTGTCCTGTCGTCAGGCAGCCCCTCAGTCAGCCGGATTCCAAAGTCCGGGTCCGGCTTCGGCTGATGTCGCACTTCACCCGACGTCATCTCTGTTGGTCTTCGGGTATATAAGCATCAGCCGCCATTTTCTTCAGTCTTTCTTGCCGCGTGGCCCGAAGCAGAAGCTGTTCGCAAGTGCCGGTCGGTCGGATCCAGAGATTACTTCTACCGAATACTACTGAAGACTTCTAAAGCTAAGTACCCGTTGGGGACTCTTTCTTGCCTCAGCCGATGTCAGAAAAAGTTAATAATTGTTTAACCTGTGGGAAACAAATACCTCATAAAGATTTCCACTCTTACTGCCTGCCCTGTTTAGGCCCAGCCCACGCGTAGCAGCTTGTTCGTCCTGTGCTTCTTTCAACCGGCAGCGCTTAGACGTCGGTCAGAGTTTGCAGAACAGTTTTTCGGTTCTGACTTTGCGTACATTATGCCGTCGGACCCTCCGACTTCGTGCATTCTGCCAAAAACGCAAAGAAAAGACCGACACTCGGTCCGCGGTTTCGGCCGAAACCATGGTTAAGCAAACCGCGAGTGTCTCGGTTTCGGCCGAAACCGAGAACTGATCAAACTACACCTGAAACTATCACTACAACTGAGGTCCCTGCTAACACTCTTGAATCGGCCTCAGAAATTTTACCCACTACGGTGCATACCACTGACTTATCAGACACCATTCCCTTGGATGTCTCTACCCCAGCACGTGGTGCTGCTAGGCCTCCAGCAGCCATGTCCATTAAGGCCTTCGCCAGGGCTAAAGCAGCCAAGACTACTAAAACAGTGCCTGTTAAACCCCCTTCCACCAGGCCCTCTGCCAGTTCTCAAATGCTTACCTTGGCACAAGATTTAATTTCATTAATTAGAGGATCTCAATCTCACCCAGACAGGGCTTCTCAGCCCCAGAAAGAGACCTAGGGCAGAGCCCCTGAGCCAGTGTCCTCTGATGATTCTGCTGATGAATCAGACATAACTGACCAGCCAGAGGCTCCTTTCTCCAATTTTGAAGATTCTGATGCTGAAGAATCCATTCCAGCTGCTTCCCTCCAGAAGAATTCTCCTTTGGGAAACCTTACATGCCATGCGAGCAGTTCCAATGGCAGCAACAGGATTTTTCAGACTCCAGAAAAGACTTAGGACCTTTCTGCACCTTCCACAGCACAGGCCCTTAGCTATACCTCCTGTTCTCTCTGTGGTGGATGATGCTTTCAATGATGTCTGCTCCTCCAGATTCTTTACCCCAGCCCCTGCCAAACCAGACAGATTTTACAGGGTGCCAGATACTCATCACCACCTTTACAAGGCCCCACTTGCAGACCCGAAACTATATCCCAGGGTCCCAAAGCAGTAGCAGCGACCATAGCTAAAAACCCTATTCCTTCTGAAAGGGAAGCAAGGTCATTAGACAGATGGGGTAAAAAGGTCTACACTTCAGCTACTCTCTCAGCTAGAGCTTTAAACTGTCAGTTTCACATGATACAATACCAAGAGTTTATGCTTGATCAGTTAACTAAAAAGCTAACCACTGATGAATCTCTTGATAAGAATTATGTATTAGAAATGGTAAATAACATACAGCAGGTTAGTAACCATTCTTTAAAATGTGGCTATGATGCACTGGAGGCTTCATTTAGATCAGCCATGACTGGCACAGTAATTAGAAGGCATGCATGGCTAAAGGAGCAAGCTTTACCGGATCATGTTAAATCTAAATTGCTTGATGCTCCTATGGATAAATCAAGTTTGTTTGGTACACCTGCCCAGCAGGTTATGAAGAAAATGGAAGAAAAGGCAAAATCAGTCCAGACAGTTAAAGAATTCTTGCAGGTTCAACCACCAAGGTTTAGCAGGAACTGGCCTGCCAAAAATTGGTCCTTTCCTGACTCCACAAGACCCCAAAGGGGCAGGAATAGACGTTCCAGAGGCAGAAACCAATCCAGAGGAGGTGCCTACAGAGGACGACAGTGGCAAGGTAACAACAGAGGCACAGAATCAACACCTGCCTCTACATCAACACAGCCACAGTGACTTAAACCTAAACCCACCTACCAGGGAACAAATAGCAGCTCCTCTAGGCGGAAAGCTAACCTTATTTTCAAAAAACTGGCACCACATAACAAAGGACAAGTGGATTTTACGAACCATAGATCAAGGTTACCGGTTCCACTTCCACACTTTACCAGTCAAAAGAGGAATGCCAAACCTACCTCCAAATCAAAAACAGAGGCTCTACAACAGATAATGGAATTAGCAAACATGAGAGCTGTGGAAAAAGTGCCAACAGCAGAGCAAGGAAAGGGGTTCTACTCCAGACTATTCCTAGTTCCAAGAAAGGCAAAAAGTTGGAGACCAATTCTAGACCTGTCTACCCTAAATACTTACATCATTGTCCCAAAATTCAAAATGCTGACCCTACAGCAACTTCTTCCCATGCTGGGCAAGGAGTGTTGGCTGGTAACTCTAGATCTCAAGGAGGCATACCTGCACGTCCCCATTCGACCTATCTGCAGAAGATACCTCAGATTTCTTGCAGGATCAGAGCACTATCAATTCTCAGCATTGCCCTTTGGCTTATCTACTGCGCCCAGAGTATTCACAAAATGCCTGGCATCAGTAATCGCCCATTGCAGACTACAGGAATTCAAATTTATCCATACCTGGACGACTGTCTGATACAAGGGGACAACAAAAGCAAGCTGACAACAGATTTACAAAGGGTCATTTACTTGCTTCAAGCACTGGGATACACAGTCAATTTACAAAAGTCAAGGCTGATACCATCCCAGACAAGGACTTTCCTGGGAGCGGAATTGGACACAGTAAGGCAAATGGCATTCCTAACTACAGAAAAACAAAAAGAACTCCCTCTTTACTTGGCACTAACAAATCTGAACAAGTTAACAGCAAGAAAGGTACTGCAGGCCTTGGGTTTCATGGCATCATGCATAATCTTGGTTCCATTTGCCAGACTACATATGAGAAAGCTTCAGTGGTACCTAAAGAATTTATGGTCCCAACACAGACACAGCCTAGAAACGGAAATTCCACTAATACCATGCTTAAAACAGGAGTTCCTATGGTGGGCTCACGCATGCCAGTCAAACCCAGGCCTGCCCTTTCAAAGGTCAAGCAAGCCAGACCATCACAACAGATGCTTCAGACCTGGGATGGGGGGCACATATGCTGGACAAATGCGTCCAAGGATTGTGGACACAGGACCAACTTCACCTGCACATCAACCTAAAAGAAATGCTGGCAGTAAAACTGGCAATCCAAAAGTTCAGACCATTTCTCAAGGAAGGCCAGTTGATGATAAGGACAGACAACACCACAGTCATGTGGTACATCAACAAACAGGGAGGCACTCATTCCTACCCCCTATGCAGAATGACTTTGGAGCTGTGGACCCTGGCACTCAGCTACAACATCCAGTTACAGGCAATATTTGTACCAGGAAAAGAAAACTCTCTAGCAGATATGTTAAGCAGGACTACATCGGATGTCCACGAATGGCAGCTGCACCCGGACATCTTCAAGACCATCTCGAAGAAATGGGGAATGCCTCAGATAGATCTATTCGCATCACCAGCTCAAAAAATTCTGCACAAGGGCATTCCACCCACTAGCATGGAAAGTGGACTCGCTCTCCTTCAGCTGGAAAGGACTAACAGCATATGCATTCCCACCTCTTCCTTGATACACAAAGTATTACTAAAAATCAAGGAGGAACGTCCAAGGATAATCCTGATAGCTCCAAACTGGCCAAGACAACATTGGTACCCACTGCTGAGGAGCATGTCTCGGAACAATATGTGGCCAATACCCCTGATGCCCTTGATGCTAACTCAGAACAACTACAGCACCATGCATCCAAACCTAAAAACGCTGCAACTGACTGCATGGAACATCACATAGCAGCTGCTAATCCACAGCTTTCACAAAGAGTTAAAGACATTATTCTTGAAGCACGCAGACCTTCAACAAGAAGAAACTATGCTGGGAAATGGAAAAGGTTTGTCATTTGGAGCTCAGAAAGAGGTAAAGATGTATCAAACATAGATATGCCCAACATTCTGGAGTATCTGGCGAACTACTTCATTCAGGCCTGTCCTATTCCTCCATCAAGATTCATGCATCAGCTATTTCAGCAGAATACAGCTTTGATCCACCTGTTTTTCACACCCTTTGCTCAGGCAGTTCCTCAGAGGAATCAAGAATGTAAAACCTCCAAGGAAACCACCATTGCCAGCCTGGGACTTGAACTTTGTGCTAGAAAAATTGACTCTATCACCTTTTGAACCAGCAGCAACAGCAGACCTGCAACACCTGTCATGGAAAACTGCTTTCCTACTGGCAATTACTTCAGCAAGGAGGGTTTCAGAACTACAGGCCTTAATGGCAGTGCAACCCTTTCTAATCTTCCACCAAGATAGAGTGTCCATGAGGACTAATCCTACATTTATGCCTAAGGTGGTATCCAGAGTGTCCTTAAACCAGGCAATCCACCTACCTACCTTCTTTCCCAACCCACAAAACAGAGGGGAAAGAATACTGCATACCTTGGATGTACATAGACAGCTACGCTACTACTTGGACAGAACAAAAATAGCAGAAAGACTGACCAACTTTTCGTAGCCTATGCAACAGGAAGGGAAGGAAAAGCTATTTCCAAACAGACAATCTCCAAATGGATAGGAAATTGCATACGATTCTGTTACTCCTTCCATGGAAAGCAAATTCCACAGAACATAAGACCTCATTCTACAAGGGCAACAGCCACTACCACAGCCTTCTTACGAGGAGTGGCTACCAAAGACATTATTGAGGCTATTTGGACCTCCGTGCATACATTTGCCAAGCATTATAATTTACCTCTATATTCCAGATCCTGAGCAGGGTTTGCCACTGCTGTTCTGCAAGGGATCCTAAACACACCATAATCTACCTTTATCCTCCTCCCCTAGTTGGCTATGGTATTCTACCCAGTTGTTATGACTGCAGATGCATCCATGAAGGACATAGTACAGTTTTGTACCTACCATAAATGTAGATGTCCGAATTGGATAGCATCTGCAGTCAGGATTACCCTCCTCCTTCCCTCTGTGGTACTCCTAGGGTGTTTACCCTTCTAATAGCTAGCTAGTGGGGGGACTTCTTTCATGGTGTATTTGTTTGTATTTATGTACATACATGCTTATTTTTGTGTTTACCTCTATCTTTTGGAAACATTGGCATCTATCCAAAATTTTTAGCCTTCTAGAGGGCTTCTGGCATCTGGGGCAAGAAACACTGAAGAAAATGGCGTCGGCTGATGCTTATATACCCGAAGACCAACAGAGATGACGTCGGGTGAAGTGCGTCATCAGCGAAGCGGACCCGGACTTTGGAATCCGGCCGACTGAGGGGCTGCCTGACGACAGGACAACCCAGTTGTTATGACTGCAGATGCTATCCAATTCGGACATCTACATTTATGGTAGGTACAAAACTGTACTTTCCTTCCCCTCCGGTTGCTACTCTGACAACGGACGCCTCCCTGATCGGGTGGGGGGGGGGCATTATCAGGGCAGAACTGTCCAGGGCATATGGCAACCAGACGAATGCCACTTGCATATAAATGTTCTAGAGATGAGAGCAGTGCTTTTAGCGTTGCAAGCCCTTCAAGACTCTCTTCCCTTGGGAACGATAGCAATCCAGACGGACAATATGTCTGTAGTGTGGTATATCAACAAACAAGGCGGAACCAGGTCCTATCCCCTATGTCGAGAAGCACTCAGACTGTGGCAATGGGCGATTTCTTCTCAGCGTTTTCTGATAGCAACGCACATCCCCGGGAAGTCCAATCAAATCGCTGACAAGTTGAGCAGAGCTATCCTCATGCCTCACGAGTGGTCTCTGAAAGATTCTATTGCGACAAAAATTTTTCTCAAGTGGGGTCAGCCTTGCTGCGACCTTTTTGCTACTCCCCAAAACAGCAAGTGCAGAGATTATTTCACCCTATTTCCGTTGCCAGGCCAGCCCAGCAGAGACGCTCTAGTCCAAGTTTGGCCCCGGGGACTTCTGTATGCATTTCCTCCCTTCCCACTAATCTCACAAGGGATACAGAAAGCGATCGCTCAGAAGGCCTCATTGATCCTCATTGCTCCTTATTGGCCTCGACAAGTTTGGTTCCCCTTTCTACATCAATTTCTGTTGGAGCAACCTTGGCATCTGGACCTAGTTCCAGATCTTTTGATCCATCAGTCGGGTCAGTTACATCGCTCCCTCCCCTCTCTGAACCTCACTGCTTGGTTTCTCCAGTTCCTACCCTAGCCAGGCTTCCTCAAATCTCACACTGTTTGAGATATTTTAATAGCTTCACACAAGTCTTCCACTCGAAAAATTTATCTTAGTAAGTGGAAACGTTTTGCCTATTGGGCTCAAAGAAGGGACTTAGATCCTTTCACTGTTCCCATCCATATGGTTCTTGATTTTCTAGCTGAACTCTTTCATGCAGGTTCATCTCCTTCTACTCTCAAAGTTCAATTGGCAGCTATATCTAACTTTCATGTGGGCATTTCAGAGTCTGCCATCATGTCCCACAAGCTTTGCAAAGCCTTTTTGAAAGGAGTTTTTCTACTCAGACCTCCTATAAGAAATCCTCCTCCTCCTTGGGACCTTAATTTAGTTCTCAGTTCTTTGATTCTCCCCCTTTCAACCTGCAGCTTCCTGTTCATTAAAATTGCTATCATGGAAGACTCTCTTTCTGGTAGCTATTACTTCAGCTAGAAGAGTTTCAGAACTTCATGCACTCAGCTGTCGACCTCCTTATCTGTTGTTCCATAAAGACAGGGTATCCTTACGAACCAACCCGTCCTTTTTACCTAAAGTAGCCTCTGCGTCTAACCTAAATCAAAGCATTGACCTCCCTGTGTTTTTTCCAGAATATTCTAATAGGTCTGAACAAAAATTGCATTGGCTAGATGTTCATCATCAGTTAAGGTACTATTTGGATAGGACCAAACAATTCAGAAAATCTGACCAGCTGTTTGTCTCTTATGCAGAAGGCAGAAAGGGACTTTCTGTTTCCAAGGTCTCACTATCTAGATGGCTAACATCTCTGATTTCCATTGTTTATGAAATTAGACACCAAAAGCTGCCTAACAAACCTGAGGCCCATTCCACCAGAGCTTTGGCTACTTCTATAGCCTTCCAAGACAGACTGCCTATTGACACCATTTGTGCAGCGGCTACTTGGGCTACTCCTCACACTTTCATTTCACATTATAAGTTGGATTTAGCTTCTAGGCATAGAGCTAACTTTGGTACCACTGTTCTCAAGAGTCTGTTCTGTTAGGCCACCCGGGACAAAGTGCTAGGGACGCGGTCCCATCCAGCAAGAATGAAGGCGAGATAGACAACTTAACATATAGAAGTTATGTTCTTACCATAACGTTCCATGTTAGTTGTCTTCTTCTCGCTCTTCTTTCTTCCCTCCTTCCCCCTGGCCTGGACAGACCTAGAGGAGTTTGATTGTGACCTCTCTTTCTACCACCTCTTTGCTATAAGTATATGCTCTGCTGTGCATATTTCCTGGATCAGGCTTTAGGTCACCTTTCCTCTTCCCCTTTGTTTATAGAGGTGGACTCTCTTTTTCCAGATGTTCTTCATTCCACATTGCTGCAGTCCTAACTATTGGGTAGTCCGCTGTCCAGTCGGCCCGAATACCAAAGTATATGGCTGACGTCGGCCAGGGCGCATTAGACTGACGTCAGTACGTCAGGGTACTAATGCGCATGACCGACGTCATATCCTCAGTCTTTTTTGCCGCATGGTCCGATGCAGAAGCAATTTTGCGAGTGCAGGTTGGCGTTCTGAAAGTTTCTGAAGCCAGAGTTTCAGACCGAATCAAAGTTGGCTAAGTACCCGTTGGGGAATATTTTGGTTTTTCTTGCCTCAGTATTTAACCGGATGTCAGAAAAAGTGAATAACTGTATTTCTTGTGGGAAACAGATACCTCATAGGGATTACCATACTTTGTGTATACCTTGTTTAGGGCCTGAGCACGGCGTTGTTGGATGCGCTCTTGTGCTAGATTTAACAAACGCACTATTAAGAGAAGGTTAGACTGTGCCAGGTTAGTGTTTGGGAAGCGTTGTAATTATAAAATGCCGTCGGATGCTCCGGCCTTGGCTTCGCTAAAAAGCGCAAGGACAAAACAGCAAAGCCTAGAGTGGAGGAACCGACAGTCCCAGGCGTCGGTTCTTTAGAGGCACAGTGGAGCGGAGGTTTTGCCAGGTGTTTCTTTGGAGTCTCAGGAGAGACTTTACTGTTACAGGATGTATCATCTCAGGAAGTAGGCCAGGCTGAGGGGGCTTCTCAGGTGGCTGTTCTTCCCTCTCTTCCTAAGGTGGTCAGAGCCTCCCCTTCTGTTTCCAAGGCTTCTTTGAGGGCCGGCCGTGTTTTGCTTCAGTGGGGGTTTCTCCTAGTACTTCAGGGTCTTTGCCTAAGAAACATATGCTTAAAATGGCAGAGGATTTGATTACTATGATAAGGGGTTCTATGCCCCCTCCTGATAAGAGGCCTAGGGTGGAATCTGAGTTTGAGAGTTTTGAGCAATGCTCGAGGCTTCTGAGTCTTGACTGAAGACTTGCAGGAGTACCCTCCTTATTCTGATTCTGATGTGGATGATTCTACTCCTTCAGCTTCCCTCCTGAGGATTTTTCATTTTCAGAGACTCTGCATTCCATGAGGGAGCATTTTAAATGGGAAGGTCAAGATTTCTCTGATTCCAGGAAAAGGCTTAGGGAATTCTTGTTTTACCCCAGCACAGGCCTTTAGCTATACCTCCTGTTTTGAATGTGGTGGAAGATGTTTTGCAGAGGCTTCCCTGAATCCGGATTCTTTGCCTCCTGCCCCAGTTAAACCGGATAGGTATTATAGGGTGCCTGAAGCTCATAAGTATCTTTTAAGAGTCCTAGGGCAGACCGGAAACTGTCTCTCAGGGGCCTAAAGGTGTGAAGGCCTCAGTTGTTAAAAATCCTGTCCCTCCTGATAAAGAGGCAAGGGCTTTGGAGAGATGGGGAAAGAAAGTGTATACTTCTTCCACTTTAGCCATGAGGGCGTTGAATTGTCAGTTTCACATGTTAAAATATCAGAATTATCTTCTTTCACAGTTGAAATCTAAGGTGGATGCTCTGGCGGAAGGTATTGAGTGTAAAGAGTTGCAGGATTTAGTTCATGTGTCTGAACAAGTGGGTAAACATTCCTTGCAATGTGGTTTTGATGCTGTGCAGGCCTCCTCCAGGGTGGCTGCCACTGGTTCTGTTCTTCGTAGGCACGCCTGGTTGAGAGATCAGAACTTAGCTGAGCATGTTAAGACAAGGATTTTGGATGCTCCTTTACAGTCTGATGTGTTTGGTTAGCCTGTGGAAGCAGTTTTAAAGAAGATGGAGGACAAGGCTAAGTCTATGCAAACTGTTAAGGATTTTTGCAGGTGCAGCCTCCAGTTTAGTAGAAATTGGCCTGCTAAGGGATGGACTTATCCTGCTTATGATTCCCAGTCTAGGGGTAGGTCTAGGCGTGGTAGGGGCAGAGCTCAAGGTGCTTTTAGGCCTAGGACAGGGAGTTCACCTGCTCAGACTTCTGGTGAGGGCAGGGGTCAGTCCTTTCGTAAGCAGACCCAATGACCTGCCTTTTCAGCTGCCAGTACCTTCTCGCCTGGCGGCACCTCTAGGAGGAAGACTGTCTCTTTTCAAAGAAAATTGGGATTTAATTACCCAAGACAAATGGGTTCTGGATATCATTCACCACGGTTACAGGTTTTATTTCCATACCTTGCCTCCTTTCAAAGGCATGCCAGACATTCCTCCTCTACAAAGACAAGAGGCTCACAAGCAAATTTCTCAGTTACTCCAAATAGGGGCCATTCAGCCGGTTCCTGTGCCAGAAAGGGGCCTAGGATTTTATTCTCGCCTGTTCCTAGTACCGAAGAAGGGGAACACATGGAGACCAATTTTGGATTTATCTATCCTCAACACTTATCTGGACATTCCCAAGTTCAAAATGTTGGCGTTACAACAGCTTTTACCTCTGCTGGGCAAGGATCACTGGATGGTAACTTTAGATCTCAAGGAAGCTTACCTTCATGTGCCTATAAAACTAAGTTGCAGAAAGTATCTGCGTTTTCGAGCTGGAAATTCTCATTATCAGTTCTCTGCATTGCCCTTTGGCTTATCTACTGCGCCCAGAGTATTCACAAAGGTTCTGGCTCCAGTGATAGCTTACTTCAGGCTAAAAGGAATTCAAATCTATCCTTACTTGGACGATTGCCTGATCCTGGCTCAAGAAAAGGAAGACCTTCTTCAGCATTTGGAATATGTCATAGCAGTGCTAAGATGCCTAGGGTATTCT
This sequence comes from Protopterus annectens, assembly GCF_019279795.1. Taxonomy (NCBI): domain Eukaryota; kingdom Metazoa; phylum Chordata; order Ceratodontiformes; family Protopteridae; genus Protopterus; species Protopterus annectens. The sequence goes on from NC_056738.1 coordinate 352,674,919, forward strand.
GTGAACGAAATAAAGTCCAGTCTAGTACCCTCTCAAGACATGTGCTTTCTGGGTGTGAGACTGAATACAGCAGCCCAGATGGCCTTTTTAACCCCGGACAAACAAAAGACTCTTTCCACTTACTTCCATCAACTATCTCTTCAGTCCGGGCTGACTGCAAGGACAGTCCTTCAAGCCTTAGGGTTCATGGCATCTTGTATTCTGGTGCTTCCCAATGCCAAACTGCATATGAGGAAGCTACAATGGTATCTCAAAATGTATGGACACAGCACTGCCAGGATTTGGACACTGTCATTCAAATAATACCTTGCATTCAAAAGGAATTTTGTGGTGGGCTCAGGAATGTCACCTAAACAAGGGACTCTCTGTGACCCGGCCAGAGGCGAGTCAAATTCTAACGACAGATGCCTCAGACATTGCTTGGGAGCTCATCTAAATGGAAAGTGGATACAAGACAAGTGGCCTGCCAGACTACAGCATCTACATATCAACATGAAGGAGATGTTAGCAGTCCAGTTTGCATTAATGGCTTTCAAGGAGTTACTTCTTCCAGGGCAGGTGTTGATTCTAACAGACAACACAACTGTCATGTGGTACATCAACAAACAAGGGGGAACACATTCTTACCCATTGTGCAGGCAAGCAATGATTTTATGGGAGACTGCGCTAAGCTTGCAACTAACTCTTCAGGCAAGGTTTCTGCCGGGAGCACAGAACTCCTTAGCAGATGTGTTAAGCAGACAAATCATGGATCCCCACGAGTGGAAACTGGATCTTCATGTATTTCAAAAGTTGACAGTGTCCTGGGAACTCCAGACATAGATCTGTTAAGCTTCTCCACTAAACCACCAGCTGCCAAAGTTTTGCACAAAGAGGTTTCATCACACAGCTTGGAAAGTGGATGCTCTTTCTTTCAGTTGGAAAAATCTTCATGTGTATGCGTTTCCACCTCTGCCTCTTCTTCCAAAGGTGCTTCTAAAGGTCAGACAAGACAAGCCAAGGATGATTTTAATAGCTCCAGATTGGCCTCGACAGCACTGGTACCCATTACTGAGGAGTCTGGTAAAGAAGCCTCCATGGCCTTTACCCTTGATTCCACATCTGTTGTCTCAGAAGGACGGTCTGCTCAATGTCAAGCTTCACTCTCTTCATCTAACAGCCTGGCATATTCTGTTTTGAAAGACAGCAGGTCTCAACTTCCTCAACAAGTTTTAAATGTGATTATGGAAGCCAGAAGACCTAGTACAAGGAAAGTGTACATGAAAAATGGAAGAGATTTTTATTTTGGACTGCAGCAAAGAATTTGGAGATTTCGAGCCTAATTTGAGTGTGGCTCTTCAATATCTTACTGAGTTATTGGACAAAGGTTTGTCTTTCTCTTCCATTAAGATTCATGCTGCAGCAATTTCAGCTCACTATGATTGTGACCCACCGTTGTTTTCACATCCTTTGTTCAAGCAATTTCTTAGAGGGGCAAAGAATATAAGACCCCCACGTAGAGCTCCTACTCCTGCTTGGGATCTCAATTTTGTGTTGGAGAAACTTACTCTACAACCTTTTGAGCCTGCAGCTACTGCTGAACTGAAATACTTGTCATGGAAGACTGCTTTTTGTTGGCCATTACTTCTGCAAGAAGGGTTTCTGAGTTACAGGCCCTTATGGCGGTTGAGCCTTTTTTGATTTTTCATAAGGATAGGGTATCATTACGTACTAATCCTTCCTTTATGCCTAAAGTGGTTTCTAGTGTGGCTTTAAACCAAGCTATTCATTTGCCTACGTTTTATGCAGATCCCCAAAATAAAGGGGAAAAGATTTTGCACACTTTAGATGTACACAGGCAATTGCGTTATTATTTGAGCAGGACTAAGGATTTTAGGCAGTCTCAGCAGTTGTTTGTTTCTTTTGCTTTGAGTTCTCAGGGCAAGCCTGTGTCAAAACAAACTATTTCTAGGTGGATTGGGTTTTACATTGCATTTTGTTATTCCCATCATGGCAAGGAGATTCCAGCTGGGATTAGGCCTCATTCCACTAGGGCTACTGCCACTTCAACAGCTTTTTAAGGGGTGGCAACTAAGGATATTTTGGAGGCAGCTACTTGGAGTTCAGTGCATACTTTCTCTAAGCATTACCACCTTCCTCTCTACTCTAAGTCTAGGGCTGGTTTTGCCACAGCTATTTTGCAAGGCATGTTATCAGCTCCTGCTTCCTTATGATTTGCCAGCCTCCTTACCTCTGCTTTGGGATTCTACCCAATAGTTAGGACTGCAGCAGTGTGGAATGAAGAACATAGTACAGTTTTGTACCTACCATAAATGTAGATGTTCGAGGAGCCACATTGCGGCAGTCCAATACCCTCCTCCTTCCCTCTGTGTTTAGGGGTGGTTGTGTAGGTGAGGTTATATTCTGCTAATTTTGTATATTTTGTATATATATATATATATTTTGGTGCAGATATGTTGGGAGTTTTTGGTTTTGGCCTTATCTTTTCAGGGTCTTCTGACATCTGGGGCAAGAAAAGACTGAGGATATGACGTCGGTCATGCGCATTAGTACCCTGGCGTACTGGCGTCAGTCTAATGCGCCCTGGCCGGCGTCAGCCATATACTTTGGTATTCGGGCCGACTGGACAGCGGACTACCCAATAGTTAGGACTGCAGCAATGTGGATCCTCGAACATCTACATTTATGGTAGGTACAAAACTGTACTTTTTTTCTGGTTGTATTATTAGCTGGGCCTAGCTCACAAACGAGATCTGAGGTAATTCACGCCTAGCATTGTGGGATATAAGGGGAGCCTCGAGCCGGTGGAACCAACTCTCGAGCTTTTAGAGTGGCGAGTCGGAGCCGAGGTCTGCTCGAACCCCACA